>NC_142649.1:30164772-30467803 GCF_055504915.1 Nelumbo nucifera
CTGAAACAATCACAAACACTTTTTTTATTATGGATCTACTACCAGAAATTCAATGCGTAATCTCAGCATTCAATGTGTATTCCTGAATAATCTCATTTTTCAATTATTCAACCATTTCATTTTACCAAGTTCAACGTTAGCCAGATTAGTCAACATTTATATGTTTTAATGCAACAACAAGATGTTATTTGTAAATGTAGTTTTGCTGGTTGGTTAATTGGTCACACTTTATCCATGAAATGGGTTGGATTGGTATTATTTTGGATACAACAAAATCATTCTATTCGATCTAATAAGTACCCTGTGTCAAAATTGAGAAATTCTATGGATCAAATCTTTAGTATTCTCTTATATATCACATGTGTCTACTATTTGGGCAGAATGCCTTCACCTATTTTCACTAAGAAACTGGAAGAAACATCAGAAACGGAAGAAAGGGGGGAAAGTGAGGAAGAAGCAGATGTAGAAATAGAAACAACTTCCGAAACGAAGGGGACTAAATAGGATAAAGACATCTTTTTCTTTTCGTTTGAAAAACCTATTGTTACTCTTCTTTTTGATTATAAACGAGTGAGTCGTCCATTGCGATATATAAAAAATAATCATTTAGAAAATGTTGTAAGAAATAAAATGTCATAATATTTTTTTTATACATGCCAAAGTGATGGAAAACAAAGAATATATTTTACATATCCACCTAGTTTATCAACTTTTGGAGTAATGATACAAAAAAAGATCTCTTTGTGCACGACAGAAAAACTCTCCTCTGACGAATTATATAATCATTGGGTTTATATCAATGAACAAAAAATGATAACTTAAATAACGAGTTTAGAAATCGAATTGAAGCCCTAGACAAGGGATCTCTTGTTTTGGATGTACTTGAAAAAAGGACTCAATTGTGTAATGATGAAACTAAACAAAAATGCTTACCTAAAATGTATGATCCTCTTTTGAACGAACCCTATCGTGGAATAATCAAAAATTTGTATTTACGCTCAATCATGAATAATTATTCAATTACTTCGATAAAAGATTCAATAGAAAAGTTTTGGATAAACAAAATTCATGGTATCCTTCCTATTAATTACCGAGAATTTGAACAAAAAATAGATAAATTGGATGAAAAATCACTATCAATAGACATTTTCCATTTTTGACCCCAATCCGTGAATTTATTGAGGAATCAACGCCGAGTATCAATTTGAAAGTGAAAAGACTTTCGTTATTTGAAGAAAAAGGAACAATTGATTCAAAAAATCAAGCGAACTATTTAAAATTTTTATTTGATGCAATTATAGGCGATCCAAATGATCAAACAATTAGAAAAAAAAAACTATTGGAATAAAAGAAATCCGTAAAAAAATCCCTCGATGGTCATACAAATTAATTGACTATTTGGAACAAAAGGAGGTAGAAGGCGACCAAGAAGCGACGGAGGATCATGAAATTCGTTCAAGAAAATGCAAACGAGTAATAATTTTTTCTGAAAACGAGAAGAATACCAACCCTACTACTAATATCAACAATACTATTGATGATATGAGGGAAATGGCTTTGATACGTTATTTACCACAATTGGATTTTCGTAGGAACCTAATCAAAGGATCCAAGCATGTTCAAAGGCGTAAAACAATAATTGGGGATCTGAATAGAGAAATGCATATTAAATGCACCTATAGTGGTATTCAAATATCAAAAAAAGAATTTCCAAAAAACTGGTTAACAGACGGTATTCAGATAAAGATCCTATTTCCTTTCTGTCTGAAACCTTGGCATAGATCTAAACTACAATCCCATCATAAAAATACAATAACAATAAAAAATAAAGGAAAAAAAAGAAAATTTTTGTTTTTTAACAGTTTTTGGAATGGAAGCGAAACTCCCTTTCGGTTCTCCCCGCAAAATACCGTCTTTTTTTAACCTATTTGGAAAGAACTTGACAAAAAAAATTCAAAACGTGAAAAAGAAAAGTTTTTTAGTTCTAAGATTTTTAAAACAAAGAAAAAAAAATTTCTAAAGGTCTCAAAAGAACAAAAAGAATGGATTATAAAAAAAATTCTATTTATAAAAAGAATAATAAAAGAATTTACAAAAGTAACTATAATTCCATTATTTGGAATTTTTAAAGTATATGAATTAAATGAAAAAAATGGAAAAAATTCTATAACTACAATCAGTAATCAGATTATTCTTGACTTATCCATTCAAATTAAGTCCACGGGTTGGACAAATTATTCACTAACAGAAAAAAAAATGAAGGATCTGGCTGATAGGACAAGTACAATCAGAAATCAAATAGAAAGAATCACAAAAGAAAAAAAAATACATTTTTAGCCCCAGAGATAAATATTAATGCTAAGGAAACTAGTTGTGATAATAAA
Organism: Nelumbo nucifera; assembly: GCF_055504915.1. NCBI lineage: Eukaryota > Viridiplantae > Streptophyta > Magnoliopsida > Proteales > Nelumbonaceae > Nelumbo > Nelumbo nucifera. The sequence goes on from NC_142649.1 coordinate 30,167,157, forward strand.
AGATCTGAATCACCAAAAAATATTGTATTTGGCAGATATTCAAAAGAAAAAGTGCCCGATTAATACGTAAATGGCACTTTTTTATAAAATTTTTTTATTGAAAGGCTCTACATAGATACCCTTTTATGTATCATTAATACTCCCAGAGTCAATGCACAACTTTTCCTTGAATCAACAAAAAAAAAGTATTGATAAATACATTTACAATGATGAAACAAATCAAGAAGGAATTGATGAAACAAATGAAAATACAATTCATTTTATTTCGACTATAAAAAAACCGCCTTTTAATATTAGTAATAGTAATAAGAATTCACAGATTTCTTGTAACCTATCCTCCTTATCACAAGCATATGTATTTTACAAATTATCACAAAACCAAGTTATTAATATTAATAAATATCACTTGAGATCCGTACTTCAATATAATGGAACATCTCTTTTTATTAAGGATAGACTAAAGGATTATTTTCAAGTACAAGGAATATTTCATTCCAAATCAAAGCATAAAGAACTTCGGAATTCGGGAATGAATGAATATGAATGGAAAATTGGTTAAAGGGTCATTATCAATACGATTTATCTCAGACTAGATGGTTTAGATTAGTATCGCAAAAATGGCGAAATAGAGTCAATCAACGTCGTACGATTCAAAATAAAGACTCACAAAAATTGGGTTCATATGAAAAAGACCAATTCATTTTTTACGAAAAACAAAATGATTATACACTAAATTCATTACCGAATCAAAAAGACAAATTTAAAAAACACTACAAATATGATCTTCTATCACATAAATATATTAATTATGAAGATAAGAAGGACTCATATATTTATGAATCGCCGATACAAGTAAATGAGGGCCCAAGGCTTCCCTATAATTACAATACACATAAACCCGAACCATTTGATGTGCTGAGGGATCTACCTATTAGTGATTATCTAGGAGAAGATTATATTATTGATACGAAAAAAAATCTAGATAAAAAATATTTGAATTGGAGAATTCTCCATTTTTGTCTTAAAAATAGATATTGAGGTCTGGGCTAATATGGATACCGGTGCCAACATTAATACAAAAACTAAGACGAACTAATGATTTTCAAAAAATTGAAAATTTTTATAAAAAAGACCTTTTTTTAACTGACGATTCATCAAGAAATCAACCCATCTAATAAAAAGAAAAACCTTTTTGATTGGATGGGAATGAATGAAGAAATACTAAATCGTTCCATATCAAATCTGGAACTTTGGTTCTTCCCGAAATTACTACTACTTTATGATACATATAAGATTAAACCATGGGGCATACCAATCAAATTACTTCTTTTAAATTGGAATAGAAACGAAAACATTAGTGAAAATAAAAACATCAACGAAAAACAAAAAAAGGATTTTCGTATATCAAGTATATCATCTAATGAAAAAAAAACCTTGAATTAGAAAATCGAAATCAAGAAGAAAAAGGACCGCCAGGCCAAGGGGATCTTGGACCAGATGCGCAAAACCAAGAGAATCTTGGATCAATTATATCAAACCAACAAAATGATCTTAAAGAATATTACGCGGAATCAGACATTAAAAACCATAGAAAGAAAAAACAATTCAAGAACAACATAGAAGTGGAACTCAATTTCTTCCTGAAAAAACATTTGCTTTTTCAATTTAGACCGGATTATCCTTTGAATAAAAAAAATGATCAATAATATCAATGTATATTGTTTCCTGCTTAAACTGAAAAATCCAAAGGAAATTGCTATATCTTTTATTCAAAGAAGAGAAATGAGTCTGGATGTAATGGTGATTCAGAAAGATATAACTCTTACAGAATTGATAAAAAAGGGGATATTTATTATCGACCCTATTTGTCTGTTTATAAAATGATATGGACGATTTATTATGTATCAAACCAACGGTATTTCTTTGGTCCATAAGAATAACCACCAAACTAATCAAAGATGCCGAGAAAAAAGAGGGATGGAAAAAATTGCGGAAAACCGAACAATTATACAATATCTGCCTTATGTAACTCGTTGGGATTATTTAGCTACTATGTTCACAGAGGCAATAACTGTAAATGCACCAGAACAGTTGGGAAATATTCAAGTACCTAAAAGAGCCAGCTATATCAGAGTTATTATGTTGGAGCTGAGTCGTATAGCTTCCCATTTGTTATGGCTTGGCCCTTTTATGGCGGATATCGGTGCACAGACTCCTTTCTTCTATATTTTCAGAGAGAGAGAATTAATATATGATCTATTCGAAGCTGCCACAGGTATGCGAATGATGCATAATTATTTCCGTATCGGAGGAGTAGCTGCTGATCTACCTTATGGCTGGATAGATAAATGTTTGGATTTCTGCGATTATTTTTTAACGGGGGTTGCTGAATATCAAAAGCTTATTACGCGGAATCCCATTTTTTTGGAACGAGTTGAAGGAGTGGGCATTATTGGTGGAGAGGAAGCAATAAATTGGGGTTTATCAGGACCAATGCTACGAGCTTCCGGAATCCAATGGGATCTTCGTAAAGTTGATCATTATGAGTGTTACGATGAATTTGATTGGGAAGTCCAATGGCAAAAAGAAGGAGATTCATTAGCTCGTTATTTAGTACGAATCGGTGAAATGACGGAATCCATAAAAATTATTCAACAGGCTCTGGAAGGAATTCCGGGGGGGCCCTATGAGAATTTAGAAGTCCGACGCTTTGCTAGAGCAAAAGATTCCGAATGGAATGATTTTGAATATCGATTCATTAGTAAAAAGCCTTCTCCCACTTTTGAATTGTCGAAACAAGAACTTTATGCGAGAGTGGAAGCCCCAAAGGGGGAATTGGGAATTTATCTGATAGGAGATCAGAGTGTTTTTCCCTGGAGATGGAAAATTCGTCCACCAGGTTTTATCAATTTGCAAATTCTTCCTCAGCTAGTTAAAAGAATGAAATTGGCTGACATTATGACGATACTAGGTAGTATAGATATCATTATGGGAGAAGTTGATCGTTGAAATGATAATTGATACGACAAAAGCACAAGTTATCAATTCTTTTTCCAGATCGGAATCCTTAAAAGAGGTCTATGGGCTCATATGGTTGCTTGTCCCTATTTTGACTCTTATATCGGGAATCACAATAGGGGTACTAGTAATTGTGTGGTTAGAAAGAGAAATATCCGCAGGGATACAACAACGTATCGGACCTGAATACGCCGGCCCTTTGGGAATTCTTCAAGCTCTAGCAGATGGAATCAAACTACTTTTCAAAGAGGATCTTCTCCCATCTAGAGGAGATGCTCGTTTATTCAGTATTGGACCATCTATAGCGGTCATATCAATTCTACTTAGTTATTCAGTAATTCCTTTTGGTTATCGCCTTGTTCTAGCCGATCTTAGTATAGGTGTTTTTTTATGGATTGCCATTTCAAGTATTGCTCCTATTGGACTTCTTATGTCAGGATATGGATCGAATAATAAATATTCCTTTTCAGGTGGTCTACGAGCTGCTGCTCAATCAATTAGTTATGAAATACCATTAACTTCATGTGTGTTATCAATATCTCTACGTGTGATTCGTTGGAACATGAACTTTTATCTATTTCCTTTCGTTCTAGAAAAGAAGAAAAGAGTTAAAAGAAGAAAAGAGTTGAATGTATTGAATAGATATCTTGATTTTTTTATTCATCATTCGGGTCGATGAACTAAACCAGATAGTTATATGAGTGAAACAAAACAGCTTATAAATTCGCAGTAAAAAGATTGAGTCTCATTCCCTATGTACAAGAGTTAAGCAGAAGTAAACAAAAACTGTAACAGCAGTTTACCCCAAGATTCTTGATTAGTCATCATGGCTTGAAGCGGGTGCAAAAGATCAACTGTATGGAGTTTTTACTTACTATTGCTATTGTGTTGTATGTATTACCATACCGGGGATCGAGCAAAAATGAGTGGGCGGTTAGGAACACCAAGGTACACAAAGGATTAGTAATGAAGATAATGTAAGTTATCCAAAAGATATTTCTGGATAAAAGATAAAAGGAATCCTAATGGGGGCTTTAAGTTGGTAGAAATGATCAAGAAGTACTTCCCCATGATCCCGATCCAGAGTATGCTCCTATCCACTGATTAAAGAAATGACTATCAGGGACGAAGTAATCTTTTATTTTTTTTAGAGTCCCCCCTTTCTGAGAAAGAAGAATAGGAACGAAAGAAATGGAATGCAATTGCAATAGGAAAAAAAATGAAATAAAAAAATTTTTTCTTTCTTTTCTTTATCCATATTCATAGCGATAGAATTATTATCATGATTCATGAACAAATGTAGAATTCTTTTTCGTAATCGAAAGATATGGGTCGAAATATCTATTGATACAACAGGTATTTTATTGAAGGGTTAAGTTATTACTGAACAAAAAAGAAAAAAATGGAAATAATAAAGGATGAGATCAATTCAGAAGCACTTTATTTTGTTATTATAGCAGACAGAATTCCATTGGTCTAATTCGGGACTCTCCGATGTATCTTTACTCTTTCTACTCTCCAAACATATCGAGATAATACCGAAGTGGTCCCTAGATTTATTTGTGGCCCTTGAGGAGCCGTATGAGGCTGAAGTCTCATGTACGGTTCTGTAATAGCGATGGGAACAGTGATGTTATCACCGACTATAATTATCTAACAGTTCAAGTACAGTTGATATAGTTGAGGCGCAGTCAAAATATGGTTTTTGGGGTTGGAATTTGTGGCGGCAGCCTATCGGGTTTGTCGTTTTTCTAATTTCTTCCCTAGCAGAATGTGAGAGATTACCTTTTGATTTACCAGAAGCAGAGGAAGAATTAGTAGCAGGTTATCAAACCGAATATTCAGGTATAAAATTTGGTTTATTTTATGTTGCTTCCTATCTAAATCTACTAGTTTCTTCATTATTTGTAACAGTTCTTTACTTGGGCGGCTGGAATCTCTCTATTCCGTACATATTCATTCCTGAGCTTTTCGGAATAAATAAAGTGGGGGGGGTCTTTGAAACAACAATTGGTATCTTTATTACATTAGCTAAAGCTTATTTGTTCCTGTTCATTCCTATCGCAACAAGATGGACTTTACCTAGAATGCGAATGGACCAACTATTAAATCTTGGGTGGAAATTTCTTTTACCCATTTCTCTAGGTAATCTATTATTGACAACTTCTTCCCAACTCCTTTCACTGTAAAGGAATACTATATTTATATTTATGTTATTTTAGGTTCATAACTTCTCTCAAACAAGAGCAAGAGAAAGAAACATCAAATTCTTTTATTCATAGATATTCACAATATGCTACCTATGGTAACTGGGTTCATGAATTATGGTCAACAAACAATACGAGCTGCAAGGTATATCGGTCAAAGTTTCATGATTACCTTATCCCACGCGAACCGTTTACCTGTAACTATTCAATATCCCTATGAAAAATTGATCACATCAGAGCGTTTCCGCGGTCGAATCCACTTTGAATTTGATAAATGCATTGCTTGTGAAGTATGTGTTCGTGTATGTCCTATAGATCTACCCGTTGTTGATTGGAGATTGGAAACTGATATTCGAAAGAAACGATTGCTTAATTACAGTATTGATTTTGGAATCTGTATATTTTGTGGTAACTGTGTCGAGTATTGTCCAACAAATTGTTTATCAATGACTGAAGAATATGAACTTTCTACTTATGATCGTCACGAATTGAATTATAATCAAATTGCTTTGGGTCGGTTACCAATATCAGTAATTGGAGATTCTACAATTCGAACAATTATGAATTCAACTCAACTAAAAATAGCCACGGGAAAATCCCTTGATTCAAAAACAATTACCAATTACTAAGATTCCGTTTTGATCTAAAGGAAGCGAAACTTCTTTCATTTTACTTGGTCAATAACTAAAAATCCTAACTATTAATTGATGAGAATCACGGCTTAATTTTGATTGAAAATCTATTCATATATCCGTTTTCGAAATATAGAAAAAATATAATTATATAATTATATATATAATTATAATTATATATAATATATTATATATATATAATTTCGAACTACTCTTTCGGATACTACTCTTTCGGATATAGAATGGGATTGATCCAATAACTGTATCTACATCAATCCACACCCATTCGAATTTCATTTAATTCAATTTTATTCAATTAGGAACGTATCATAAAAAAAAATAGGGTAACTTCTTTTTTCCCGGTCCGGTCAATAAGGTCATGAAAAATTTCGACTTATTTATCTCTTATTTTACATATAATGGATTTACCTGGGCCAATACATGATTTTCTTTTAGTATTTCTGGGATCAGGTCTTATATTAGGGGGCCTAGGAGTAGTATTACTTACCAATCCAATTTATTCTGCCTTTTCATTAGGATTGGTTCTTGTTTGTATATCCTTATTCTATATACCATCGAACTCTCATTTTGTAGCTGCTGCCCAGCTTCTTATTTACGTGGGAGCCATAAATGTCTTAATCATATTTGCTGTGATGTTCATGAATGGTTCAGAATATTACAATGATTTCCATCTTTGGACCATTGGAGATGGAGTCACTTCATTGGTTTGTACAAGTATTTTTTTTTCACTAATTACTACTATCCTAGATACGTCATGGTATGGGATTATTTGGACTACAAGATCAAACCAGATTATAGAACAGGATTTGATAAGTAATGGTCAACAAATTGGAATTCATTTATCAACAGATTTTTTTCTTCCATTTGAACTCATTTCTATAATTCTTTTAGTTGCCTTGATAGGTGCAATTGCTATGGCTCGTCAGTAATAAATACTTAGAAATAAAAATAAATAAGGACTTCTTTTTTTCTGTATTATCACATCCATTTTACTTCTTACTTCCATTTTTTCTTTTCTATTTTCAGATTGTTCATGTTTAAAAAAAAATGGAAATGCTTTTTGTTCGATCTATTACCAATATCTTCCTTTGTTCCGTTCTTGTTATATTCTAGTCAATCGAATCGGTTGAATTGTTGTTCATATTGAAATGAATCGAGATTGATGAGGAGTTAGTCAATGATGCTCGAACATGTACTTGTTTTGAGTGCCTATTTATTTTCTATCGGTATTTATGGATTGATTACGAGCCGAAATATGGTTAGAGCACTTATGTGTCTTGAGCTTATACTGAATGCGGTTAATCTAAATTTCGTAACATTTTCTGATTTTTTTGATAGTCGCCAATTAAAAGGAGACATTTTCTCGATTTTTGTTATAGCTATTGCAGCCGCTGAAGCAGCTATTGGGCCAGCAATTGTTTCGTCAATTTTTCGTAACAGAAAATCAACTCGTATCAATCAATCGAATTTGTTGAATAAATAGTAGTAATAAAATAAATTAAATATAATATTAAAATTAAATAAATATTATAAATAGAAATAGTAGTAATCATATCATATAAATAAAGAATAGAATATTCACCAATTCGAATTAGCATATATGACACGTATGACCATTTTTGCTAAAACATAAGAAATCAAAGTATCTTGGCCCTCTCTCATAAACAGATCCAGAAGTAGATTAATTAAAAAATTTCTGATAAATCATTGATTCGTCTGGTATCTACAATATATGATATGATTCATTTATTATATTACTTTACTAGATCGAAATTTTATGACGTTCACAAAAATTTAAAGATCCAATGTCACATTCAGTAAAGATTTATGATACATGTATAGGATGTACTCAATGTGTACGAGCCTGCCCCACAGATGTATTAGAAATGATACCTTGGGACGGATGTAAAGCTAAGCAAATTGCTTCTGCTCCAAGAACAGAGGACTGTGTAGGTTGTAAGCGATGTGAATCTGCTTGTCCAACAGATTTCTTGAGTGTCCGGGTTTATTTATGGCATGAAACAACTCGCAGCATGGGGCTAGCCTATTGATACGTTCCAGAAAACTCCACTTGAATCCATTTGATTTCTCTTTACCGACAAAAACCCGTACTCGATAAAAAATATCTATAGATATTTTTTTATCTCGAGCACGGGTTTTTCTGGTCAAAGTGTATCTTGTCTTTACCATGAATTTTTTTCCTTGGTTAACAATAATTGTAGTTTTGCCGATATCCGCGGGTTCTTTAATTTTCTTTCTCCCTCATAAAGGAAATAAGGTGATTCGCTGGTATACTATCAGTATATGCTTAATAGAACTCCTTCTAATGACCTATGCATTCTGTTATCATTTCAAATTGGACGATCCATTAATCCAACTGGAAGAGGATTATAAATGGATAAATATTTTTGATTTTCACTGGAGATTAGGAATCGATGGACTTTCCATAGGACCCATTTTACTGACGGGGTTCATTACTACTTTAGCTACTTTAGCGGCTTGGCCAGTTACTCGAGATTCCCGATTGTTCCATTTCCTGATGTTAGCAATGTATAGTGGTCAAATAGGATCATTTTCTTCTCGAGACCTTTTACTTTTTTTCATCATGTGGGAGTTAGAATTAATTCCTGTTTACCTACTTCTATCCATGTGGGGAGGAAAGAAACGTCTGTACTCCGCTACAAAGTTTATTTTGTACACAGCAGGGGGTTCTATTTTTCTTTTACTAGGAGTTCTGGGTATGGGTTTATATGGTTCCAATGAACCAACATTAAATTTTGAAACATCAGCTAATCAATCATATCCTGTGGCATTAGAAATAATATTCTATTTTGGATTTCTTATTGCTTATGCTGTTAAATCACCGATTATACCCCTACATACATGGTTACCAGATACCCACGGAGAAGCACATTACAGTACATGTATGCTTCTAGCCGGAATCTTATTAAAAATGGGAGCGTATGGATTGGTTCGGATCAATATGGAATTTTTACCCCATGCTCATTCTATATTTTCTCCCTGGTTGATGATAGTAGGCACAATTCAAATAATCTATGCAGCTTTAACATCTCCCGGTCAACGCAATTTAAAAAAGAGAATAGCTTATTCCTCGGTATCTCATATGGGTTTCACAATTATAGGAATTGCTTCCATAACCGATACGGGACTTAATGGAGCCATTTTACAAATAATCTCTCATGGATTTATTGGTGCTGCACTTTTTTTCTTGGCAGGAACGAGTTACGATAGAATACGTCTTGTTTATCTCGATGAAATGGGAGGAATTGCTATCCCAATGCCAAAAATATTTACGATGTTCAGTAGCTTCTCGATGGCTTCTCTTGCATTGCCGGGAATGAGTGGTTTTGTTGCAGAATTGATAGTATTTTTTGGAATAATTACCAGTCCAAAATATCTTTTAATGCCAAAAATACTAATTACTTTTGTAATGGCAATTGGAATGATATTAACTCCTATTTATTCATTATCTATGTTACGCCAGATGTTCTATGGATACAAGCTATTCAATGCCTCAAACTCTTATTTTTTTGATTCTGGACCACGAGAACTATTTGTTTCGATCTCTATTTTTCTACCTGTAATAGGTATTGGTATTTATCCGGATTTCGTTCTCTCACTATCAGTTGACAAGGTCGAAGCTATTCTATCCAATTACTTTTCTAGATAGTTTTCATGAAAAAGACATAAAAAATCCTGTGATTTTTAAAATCGTTCGTTGTACAATGAAAAAAAAGAAGTCTTATTCCTTTTCTTAAGTAAAAAAAAATGAAGTGAATTGGAATTTTAATCGGATATGTTTGGTGTTTTTGAGAACCATTTGAATCACGTAGTGATTCAAACGGTTCTCAAAAACTTACACAACATTTCGTTATATACACCGTTCTTATGTATTGTATTTTGTATTTGTCAGGTCGTTTCTTCAATTACATCAAAATGTGAATGACCCATAACTATGTAGCCCTATTCCTAATAGATTGACCCCAAAATAGCATATCCAAATTATAAGAAATCCCATAGAAGCCACAATTGCGGAATTTGCGCCTTGCCATTTTGTATTTGTTCGAGTATGTAAATAAATCGCGAATATGGTCCAAGTAATAAATGCCCAAGTTTCCTTCGGGTCCCAATTCCAATACGACCCCCATGCCTCATTAGCCCATACTGCTCCCGAAAGAATACCTATGGTTAAAAAGATAAACCCTAGACTAATGACACGATAACTCCAATGATCCAATTGCTGAATCAATTGATGCCTGTGATAGTTTCTAAAAGTAAAAGAAGTGTTTCGTAAAACATTGCTTTTTTTATTCACGTATTGGATCTCACAAAAGTAAAATGACCCAATTAATAAATGATTGCTTTTACTAAAATTTTCTATGTTTTTTCGAAATGTAATGACTAGAAGAGCTATTGATAATAATGATCCACATAAAAGAGCTGCATAACTCAATACCATCATACTTACGTGCATCATTAACCACTGGGATTGAAGAGCAGGCACTAATATTGCGGATTGATGCATGTCAGTTAAAAGACCCGAAGTGGCAAAGCCTTGGGTAAAAATAGCACTTGGTGTGGTTATTTCGCTTAAATGATTTTTATGGTTCCCTATTTTAGGAACCATATGAATAATGGAGAAACTCCATGAAAGGAACATTAATGATTCATATAAATCACTTAACGGGAAATGCCCTGAATGAATCCAACGAGTAACTAAGAATCCTGTTATACAGAAAAAAGTCGCTATCATGCCTTTTTCTGACGAATCATATAGTCCTACGGTTTCATCGATTAATAAGGTCATCAAATGAATCGTAATTACAATTGAAACGATCGAAAAGGAAATGTGAGTTAATATATGTTCTAAAGTCAAAAATATCATAAAAAAATCCTAAAAAAAGGTCCCTTAAGTGCGGAATGGAAATCGGGAATTGAATTCATTATAGGATTTATTGTACATCTTTTAGAAGATGCCGCCACTCGGACTCGAACCGAGATGCTCTAGCACTGCTTCCTAAGAGCAGCGTGTCTACCAATTTCACCATGGCGGCTTGCTAGAAATCATAATAGCCCATTCATATTCAATCGTCGAGATTGAAGGAGTCAATTCAATGCAATATTTTTTACAAAACATTAGAATCGATGAATAAAGACCCGTTCCGATTCCTATTTGAACGTTCAATAATCTTTATCTTTAGTATTAGTATCGTAGGATGGTGTCAATTTTAACAATAGGCTTTCACGTAGTTTAAGCTCTCTCGGAATAGAACAGTTGGAACTATCTAGTTCTGTCCTCAATCCGGGCATATAACTAGAAATTGTCCGTTTTTCTATTTTCTTTTCATTTTTTGATGATTCATTTCTCATTTATCTGATTTCATAGTCATGGATTTGAAATGGAAAAGAAAAATTCATTTTATCAATGAACAAAAAATTTGTACGGATCATACAAAATTGACTCACTTCTCGTACATAAAGATTGATCTAAGTGGAATTCAAGGGGTTTTTTTACTGCTTGGGTCGTAAAGTAGGGGTCTATAATGATTCAGAAAATTACAAAACAAGTCTTAAAATTAAAATAAATATAGATAGAGATCTAGTTTCAACGATCTATTAATTTTGACTAAAGATCTTATATTATATCTGTTTTGCTATAGAAAAAAGGGGGTTTCCACGTAGTTTATACTTATAGTATATCCTCTATAAAATCTTAACTTAAATAATGCGTTTTAATGATGTATAACTATTGGGGCAAGAAACTCCTTTTCTATAAGAAAAAGAAACTCCTTTTCTATAAGAAAAAGAAGACTTTTGTTGTTGTGAAAAGTAAATCGATGGGGAAAATAAAATAACAATCCCCATCTTGTTTGTAAATTTGAAAAACCTACTAAAAAGAAAGAAGAAAGGTGAAACCCTGTATTTTGGGCTTACCTACTTTTTTTGTCAAACAAAACAAAAAAATACCTTTTTCGAATCCATTAGACGGAAAAATATATTCTGTATACCACAATAGTCAGTTCCATTTTATATTGATCAGTTTAAAATTAAAACATTAGTTAATGTAAATTATTCATCTTATAAATGTAAATGAAATTATACTATCGAGTCATATCGATTCAGATTATTCCAATGTTTGATTATTTATTTGTCGCACAAAAAAACTTTTAGAATTCCCGGTAGAAAGAGATTTTGCTAACGAAAAAGCTTTTACCGCTGCCCAATACCCCTTTCTTTTCCAAATATTTTTACGAATACGCTTTTTTGATATAGAAGTACGTTTCTTTGGAACCGCCATTCAAAAATAAAGAGGTTGCTCATTGCTATAGTTGGATGTGAAAGACATGTATTGTTCAAAATGATCGTTTCTTCTATTCATTCTCTCTATATTTTTTCCATAGAGGTCCTTTATAACATGCAAAAAAAATATAGAGATACGTGTGCATCGCATAGAGTATCACTACACTAGGGACAAAAAAGAAAAATGAAATGATGTGATACTTTGTTTTTTGTTTTTCTAAAAGAATTTTTTTCTATTACATACAATATCTGAGAAAAATTCGTATTGATTGGTACTTTTATATCCTCATTTGAATCTATATCTATAGCACTCACTGTCTGTCATAGAAATCGAATTACTTGTCGTTGATAAGAAAAGAAATTTTAATTCATATCTTCGTCTCTTTTCGCCGTACTACATTTTAGAAAAAAAAAATAAAAAAGTTTAAGAACCCCTTACCTAATATAAATAGAATAAATAATAAAATAAAAAAAAACACACACACAAAGAATATTCTAACGTTTTTCTATTAATTGATCAAATTCGAGACGAGAGTACACCTAATTTAATTTTTTAAAATCGAACAAGACTAGTAATTAATCTATTAAATGATACAGAAATAAAATTTAAGAAAAGCCTTTCTTTTTAGTAATTAATTCTTTCAACTCTATGTAAAGTAGTAAAGTAAAAAAAATGGTGGGTATCTTAATTTTATGGGTTCCCATAAATAGAAGTTTGCTTTATTGGGTCAAGTTATTGGAGGATCTATGATCTATATCATACTCTTTTTGGTATAATTTTGTATCCTTGCTCTATGGATATAAATTATTGTAATAATAGAATGATTGAAATTTTCCTATTCTGTATTTCTATAAATATCTTTGTTAATAACTAAGTAGTAACTTTTCACTATTGACTTGGTTATATCATTTGACCAATTGTAACTTATTGATTTGAATATTTGAAATGTTGGGAAAGAATTAAAAAAATTAGAATTTTGAATTCTATTTGAATATTTGAGTTCTTTCCTATCTTGATTTTTTTTTATTGATTCCTTCTGAAAAAGATAAGAGCAGGTGAATTGGAAATAGAAATAATTAATTAAGAATAAAAAAGTTGGATTTTCTTATGGAACATACATATCAATATGCATGGATGATACCTTTCGTTCCACTTCCAGTTCCTATGTTAATAGGAGTGGGACTTCTCTTTGTTCCGATGGCAACAAAAAAGCTTCGTCGTATGTGGGCTTTTCCCAGTGTTTTCTTGTTAAGTATAGTTATGCTTTTTTCGGCCAATCTGGCTATTCAGCAAATAAATGGCAGTTCTATCTATCAATATGTATGGTCGTGGACCATCAATAATGATTTTTCCTTAGAGTTCGGCTACTTGATTGATCCACTTACTTCTATTATGTTAATATTAATCACTACTGTTGGAGTCATGGTTCTTGTTTATAGTGACAATTATATGTCTCATGATCAAGGATATTTAAGATTTTTTGCTTATATGAGTTTTTCCAATACTTCTATGTTGGGATTAGTTACTAGTTCGAATTTGATACAAATTTATATTTTTTGGGAATTGGTTGGAATGTGTTCGTATTTATTAATAGGGTTTTGGTTCACACGACCAATTGCGGCAAATGCTTGCCAAAAAGCGTTTGTAACTAATCGTGTAGGGGACTTTGGTTTATTATTAGGAATCTTAGGTCTTTATTGGATAACGGGTAGTTTCGAATTTAAGGATTTGTTTGAAATAGTCAATAACTTGATTTCCACTAATGGAGTCAATTCTTTATTCGTTACTTTGTGTGCCTCCCTATTATTCGTCGGTGCAGTTGCTAAATCTGCACAATTCCCCCTTCATGTATGGTTACCCGATGCCATGGAAGGACCTACTCCTATTTCGGCTCTTATACACGCTGCTACTATGGTAGCGGCGGGAATTTTTCTTGTAGCCCGGCTTCTTCCTCTTTTCACAGTCATACCTTACATAATGAATCTTATTTCTTTGATAGGTATAATAACAGTACTATTAGGAGCTACTTTGGCTCTTGCTCAAAAAGACATTAAGAGAAGTTTAGCCTATTCTACAATGTCTCAATTGGGTTATATGATGTTAGCTCTAGGTATGGGGTCTTATCGAGCTGCTTTATTTCATTTGATCACTCATGCCTATTCAAAAGCCTTATTGTTTTTAGGATCCGGATCAATTATCCATTCAATGGAAACCATTGTTGGATATTCTCCAGATAAAAGTCAGAACATGGTTCTTATGGGCGGTTTAACAAAATATATGCCAATTACAAAAACTGCTTTTTTATTAGGTACACTTTCTCTTTGTGGTATTCCACCTCTTGCTTGTTTTTGGTCAAAAGATGAAATTCTTAATGATAGTTGGTTGTATTCACCGATTTTCGCGATAATAGCTTGTTCCACAGCGGGATTAACTGCATTTTATATGTTTCGGATATATTTACTTACCTTTGAAGGGCCTTTAAATGTTCATTTTCAAAATTACAGTGGCAAAAAAAATAGCTCGTTCTATTTAATATCTATTTGTCCACTGGGGGGAATTTTCAACACTTAATGACACAAAAATGTCTCTTTTAATAAAGGAACATAGATAAATACACTTCTTGTGTAAGTATTTCTTAGAAAAAAAAACTTACACAAATAATTGTATTTACTTGTTTGTAAAAATATTTCTACTTTTCCTTCAAATCAAACACAACCTTAAGCCTGAAAATTAGGGCTGTTCATAACAAGACCCAAACCGACTAATCCAGATCGATCCAACCCGAGTTGGCCGGTTTTTCTTTAGCACCGGTCGGTTTCGGGTTACAAAAAAACATAAACCGATGGTTTGGTGATATCTATAAATATAACCCTAGCAAGTGCACTAGTTATTAAGTAGTATAAAAAATATCGTTCCCACGGGGATTTAACAAAATAAGTATTAGAACTACAGTCTTCCCTAATTATTTGGACAATCGAAATTCAGATTTTTAAGAGTAAGAACTACTGAAAATAAAAACTATAAAAAGAAAATAGAAGCAAGGGTTATCACTGACCGAATATGCAATGGATGAAATCGCTAGGGCTTTTGGTCCACCTAACTAATGTAATGAATATTAATGGATTCGATTAACCAAGATTAATTGTCATTCCCATAAGCTGAGGTCTTTCCAATTTTATTTAATATTCTCTCTCGAGATATACTAAAACTACGCCCATCAAGTAACCCTTCGATCTCTCGAGTAGAGCTCTCAAGATGGAAGTGCATTAAGCCCGAGGAAAACCATTATATTCAGATGAATCATGTATATATATCTCTATATACTATTCAATTCACACTATGAACTATTCAGTCAAATTATGTGAATTCCTCTCTCGATTCATTCACATAAACCAAATCAATTAAGAGGTGGCCAAACTCTTAATCACATTAAGCAAAATAATTCATAGACTGTATGGAAATCATAATCTTAGATAAATCATAAAGATAAAAATATATTCATTAACAGGGTTAATCTTTCCACAGCCCTAGCTAAAAACAAATCAGTTTATGATAAAAGAATTAAAGCAAACAAAGGGAAAGAAAGAACTCACGAATTCGCCCATGGTGCTGAAATCTCATCTTCTTGCCGCCACCTTCTTCTTGAAGTTTCTTCAATTCTTGATCACCTTTCCCCAAGTTTCTTGAATTCTTTTCTCCTTTCTTGATAGATCCTCAATTCAGTTCGTGACCCCCCCTAGGGTTGGTACACCTAACTCTGATATAGCTTACAATTACTTGGAGTTATCTCAAGAATGGATAATCCAGCCTTGATCCAAACTCCTCATATCCTATCCTATCTTCTCTCCTCTCTCCTTATCTAAACCTTTCTTAATCTTTCTAGAATTACATTTAGAAATTTAAATCTAAGAGGACTCTCGAATTCTTGAATTCGAATGGGCTGCTTTAGTACTTTGGGCTGCCACAATGTTTTTTTTGCGAAATGGGCTTTAGCTAAGAACTGGGCCTCACTACGAAATTGCTTCGTATTCGGGCCCGGATTTGACTTTGATGTAGGCCGAATCTGCGAAAGCCCAAAACAAGAAAGTTGTATCTTTCTCTCTTATCTTTCCAGTAGATCTTGAATCAGCCCAATCGGAGGTCAGATATGAAAGTTAGGCCCAGATTACTGATCCCTGCCGAAACTGTGAAAACTCATCCAATTGGCCTTGTTTTCTCTCTTGCGACTTCTTTCCTTGCCCTGCACCGAAATACAAGAAATATGAGTCTAATTAAGTATTAATTCGGTATAAAAGATAGAATATTAGGGGATAAAATGTGATAGATTTTATTCTCATCATTCGGTTCGGTTTTGGTTTTCATGTGTGAAAACCGAAACCGAACCGACTTAGATATATTATATATATTTGATATATTTCATTTTTACTATATATATATATTAGCTTTATTTCAGAAATATACATATTATATATAAAATTTCAGATATATAAAATATCAATTTTAATCCATCAAATCATTTTTAATTTCTAGGAATCCAGCCTTTGCTTTCTTAGACTTGATTCCTTTATCGTTTACACTGAGAGAATCATTCACAAAACCGACCCAAACTGACCAAAACCGATTCAAACCGAACATGTCAATTTTACTTAGTACTGGGTCGGTTTCAGTTTCATTTCTAGGTAAACCGACCAGGTTGGGTCGGTTGGAAAAATGCCAATAAACCGACCCAAACCGACCCGTGAACAACCCTACTAAAAATGTTGGGAAACCCTAGAATGATACAAGAACTTTAAAATTTCTTTATTTAATGGTGGTGAATAATTACGGTGGAAATATGCATCAGACATTATACAAGTAGAGCCGTTTGGGTTTTATTTTAAAAATTTAATAAATAATAAAGGGCAAAATTAATTATAAAAGGGTAGTTTTGAGATTTTAAAAGATTGTATAAGGCATGTATTTGTATCACTTGGAAGCAAATTGTATCAGCATTATTACGGCAGGGAAGATCTTGTCGATAGAGAAAATTTAGGATACTTTAAAGGGACACTACCCCGGTAGTATAGCCAAGAGAGGTTAGTTTTCTTAACTTAGGGGTCGTTTAGGTATTTTACTTGCCCTTTCAATGATCTACCCTAAACTCTCGTTTTGGTTCGATGAAGGTGAAGATTTGAAGCTTGGAGGACAGGTACGAGAGCTTGAAAGCTTTCTTCATGGTCCAAACGTGAAGGTCTGAAGTTTGAACTCTGGAACTTGATGTTGAAAATCGAAATGGAAGCTGAAGGGAAGCTTGAATCTTGAAGTCGAATATTCCTATGAAGCCTGAAGAACGAAACTGAAAAAAAAAAAAAAAATAGAAAACAAAACTTAAAAAGCTTTAGGCTTGAGCAGGGCCGGCCGGTTTCAAGCTTCCAACGGCATTGCAGCGAGATTTCCTAGAGGGGTTCTTTTGTTGACAAGAGAAACCGTAATCCTCTTTCGAGGTCTCGACGTTACCAGGAGCTCTAATGGAGGGATTGAAGGTTTCTGATGCGAATTTGGTTGTTTACATACACCCATCGAAGGCGGGCAAGGTTTCTCAATCGATCCTTCGGGAGCTCAGTACTTTGCTATTTAAGTATGTCTCTCTCTCTCTCTCTCTCTCTCTCTCTCTGAGCTCACGAAATGAGTTTGGTCAACGACCATGTTGCTGTAGTTATGTTCACCTTACCTGTTTGGTTTTGTCGATTTCTTTAACTTTCTGATTGCTTGGTTTGCTGTGTTGGGACCTTGCTTGGTTCAAAGTCCTCTACTTAATAATATCAAGATGAATAGTGTCTGATATTCTGTCACATTATTTTTATTTAAGATCTGGTTGGATATGAACACTCTGACATTCTCTTGGCAAACATTTTATCCGACACCATGTACTCATGCCATTCACTAAATTTTGAAATGTAAAACTTACAAACTTGTAGGACGATCAGCAAATGAACTAATGAAAATTATACAATATACACTTGTTACTGAATTACCATTTACTTGGTAAGGATATAATTAAATGGTGAGTTTGCTTTGAAAAACTGAAAACACCGTCTTACTTTTGAGGTTTCATATGCTGAAGACAGAATTTGCATAAGAATTGGTTTTGCAGTTTTGAAAGATAAACAACTGAACTGAAAGGGATATTGATGTTGATACCATATTGCCTTGTTGAATTATGGGGGCTTATTTTTATTGAAAAAGAAAATGGAAAATAATCAATTCAATCTCTTATTTTGTTATAAATCACCAAATACAGTGGAGAGAAAAATAGCATGAATATAATTAGGAAATAGAGAGAACGAGGAAGGATTCAATCCAGAAAGGGACATAGAAAAAAATAGGAAAAATAGTAGAAAAACTAAAGGTAATATTTTTTTGTTCCAACAGGAATCTTGAAATTTTGCTGAAATTCTGGCAAAACCATCAAAATCTAGGCTGGTCTTCTAGCAGAATTTGAAACCTTGAATCCACATAGGTTTTTAATCTATAGTTGTTCAATTTGTTAAGAAGTGGCAGCTCCAGATTAGTTATTAGGTTACATTTTCTGGTCTTGTTTCTTATGGCTGGAAAAACTAATATTGGTGCTTTTCTGGGCAAGTTGACTGACTTGAATTCATTGCCTTTTTGCAGGTACAATGAAATCTTTGATGGTGTTGTTCTAGCCTATGATGTAACAATTCAGAATAAAAATGCCAAGGTTCTTCCTGGAATTTACCCATGTTTTGGAGTAAAACTAAAAGCAAAGATGTTACTCTTTTCTCCAAAGCCAGACATGCTTTTAGGTAGTTCCAAGTTGAACTTCTGAGTACTATGAGTGTCATTCAGTTGCTTTTATTTTCAAAACTTAATATTGGTTCATGGTGTCCAATAAGCTGTATATTTTATGCCAATTTAGATTACTTCTGATTTGCTTATATAGCTAATGCAACAGCATGTGCCTACTTTGACAGGAGGCTGGTAACTTATGAACACAGTGATTAACTTAGAAATTCCAATTAATTGAATTTATCTTTTTTTTTTTTTTAATTTAAAGGGGACAAAGCAGTCAAGTACCATAATCAAATTAAAGGTTTCTGATGTGCTCTGTTTTAAGTTCAGTATTTTGTGTGCATATGAACTGGTGCCATGTAATGGGCATATTCTGGTAAACCTTGTTGGACTTGGTGCATTGTCATTAAAAGGACAATTGCTTTAGGAACTAAAGGTGTGTGCATTGATAGAAGATATGACTTTGGAATTTGGATAGACTTGAATGGTGTAATAGAGCTAATTTTTGACTGAATTAGGCAATTAGCTACTTTCTTGTTCATTTTCCTTTTTTTCCCCCCTCGGGGGTGGGGTATGGTGCAAGAAAAAAAGCTGTTTTTTGATTGATAACTGCAATTTTATTAAAAGAAGAACATGAAGGTTCACATATACAGGAGCTCTAAGGAGCTAGGATCACTTAATTCCTTCCCTCTCTCTTTTTAGTTTACAATTGCACCCAAAACATTTATTCTCACTCCACCAGTTGTTTCGCTTGCATCAGCCATACAGTTAGCTTCCCATTGTACCCATTCAAGTTTTACTTCTATGCCCCAAGTTAGCCACTTGGACCTTCTCAAGTGGTAATGTAAGAAGTGAATTTTGTTTCCTAAAGTTTCCTTAAATCGCAATCTTAAAATTATTTATAGCTCATCCTACCATTTTTAATATGGGACTCATCCAACAATATGGATCTTCTTAAATTTGATCCCTTGGCATTGGCATTTAGGCTAAAAATTTTTATTAAATGAGCAGGAAATATGTAGAGGCAAATCAAACCTGGAGAACAAAGGATAGCTACAAGGAAAAGGTAAAGAATGGTAGAGTACGGATAGAGTCCTTTGAGGAAGATGAAGTGAGGCTAGACGTTATTGAAATAGAGGGAGATGAAGCCCCTGGTCTGGATGGATTTACAATGGCTTTTTATAAGAAATGCTGGGGTTTTCTCAAAGAGGACCTGATGGAGGTGTATTCTTAGAGTGTCATATTTATGGTGCCTTGGAGAGGAGTCTAAAATCCACTTTCTTTTCCTTAATCCCAAAGAAAAACGGTGCTATAAACATGAATGATTCTAGACCTAGTAGCCTGGTAGGAATAAAATTATTGCAAAGGTGCTGGGCTTTTTTTTTTTTTTTTGATGAATAACAGAAACTGGTTCATTAACATTATAGAAAGATCTACAAAGAGGATAGAGGGAGAGATAAACTTTCATAGCTCTCCCTCATCCAGGAAACATGATTACAGGATTACAAAACAACCCAAATCAAATGATCCCTTCTCACCCCCTGTTTCGCTAAAGTATCAGCAAAGGAGTTAGCATTCCTTTCAACCCATTGCACATTAATTTCCATTCCCTGAGATAGCCACTTACTCCTTTTCTCATTAATATAGTTCCACCACCCAGCCTCCTTTTCTTTTTGCAACCACTCAATAACTAACTTTGAGTCTCCCTCAATTAGGAGCTTATGAATGTGCAGCTCTTTAGCCCTTGTAGGCCTTCCAATAGAGCCATTATTTCAGCTCTTAGAGAGTCTCCCACACTAATCAGACCCGAGTAAATGGCTATGATTCTTCCTCCCCCATTTCTAAAAACTCCCCCTATGCCAAAAGGACCAGGATTTCCTTCACTACCATTAAAATTCAGCTTAATAAAACAATCATTTGCATGGACTTCCTCAAAGAGATCCAAAGACTTCACGCAATGGATCACCCTAATTGTAATGGTGCCAATTAGAGCAGCTCTACTTCTTTCCATATCAAGAAAAATCCTCTAATTCCTTTCTTCCCAAGCTGTCCAATACACAACTGCCCTTGTGCATCTACATAATGATCTTCCCCTCTTCTTCGGCTAACTAATGAAGGTAGAGGCAAACAAGCTTTGTATGTTTGGTGGGGGGCTTCCATCTGCATCCAAACAAAGAGAGAAACCATTCCCAAATTGAAGAAATATAAGTGCAGGAAATTAATAAGTGGTAACAAGACTCACTTTCAACCTTACAAAGAGAACACCAAATAGGGGACCGATTGGGTCTTTTTCTTTGAAGTAAATCATGAGTGTTAATTCTCGACAGAAAGGCTTCCCAACAGAACACTCTAACTCGAGGAGGGATAGGATTGCTCCAAACCTCCTTAATAGGAAAAGACATTCCTAAGCTATCCACTGGCTGAAATAAGGATGAGAAAAAGGAGGCACAGGAGAAGGATCCGAAGAAAGAAAGAGTCCATATTTGACAATCCCTTTTGGTGGGATCCAAGAAAACCCCTTCTAACTTTTGGACAATCGACAAGAAGACACTTAGTTCACTTATCAGAAAAAAAAACAAGATGTCACTTCATTCCTACTCACGTAGCCCTCTCCTAAATCCCAAGTTCCAATTGAACCCAGACATTAGAGGGAACAAGGAAAGAAGAAATAGGCTCATCCCTATAACTAGAAATGGCAAAAAGAGAGGGGAATTGCTCCTTAAAAGGAGAATTATCCAACCAAACATGTTCCCAAAATTTGACAAGATTTCTAGAGTAAGGGTTATACCTGACAAATGACAAGGATGGTAAAATTACATGGATGGCTTTCTAGGGAGAAGCACTAGTAGCCCTAGCCAAAATCCGAGAGTCCTAGTCATCCGCCACAAGCCCATGAATACTGATGATTACTTTTGTCCATAGCTTGTCTCTATCCACTGGAAATCTCCACAACCATTTCCCTAACAAAGCAATAATCCTTTTTTTGGTACAAAGGTCCTGGCTTCTAGAATGAAAAGAGTCATGGGGTCCATTATTTCAAAATATAGAAGTGCTTTGTGTGCATTTTCCTAGCATATCCAAGTGTTTCCATATATTTAGTCTATATCAATGTGTTTCCAAAGTGTATCCATATCTGAACTATCCAATACAATACCCAGTACTATGATCCTTACATGCACATGAAGAGAAAGACACATATTAAGCCTCCTTTTCTATAGCATGTCTCAAGTATTAATCCTTCCAAGGAAAACTTCCCAACACAACTTGAACTTTAAGAGGGAGAGGTTCACACCAAATTTCTTTCATCGGGAATTACATTCCCAAGGAAACAAAGTGGATAAGTAGTTTTAAAAAATAAGTACAAGAAAAGAAGCCATTAGAGGAGGAAAATCAGTTTCTATTATCGTTCAAGTTTTAATCCATGCAGACCACATCCAACTTGCCAATAAGAGAATGAGGGATTAACATTCTTTATTCTTCAAGCCCCTCTTGAAACCAAAGTCCTAGTTCATTCTGAGGCACAGACTAGTTCAAATTTTGAGATAGGTTCAATTTTGTAGTTTGAATGGGAGTAGGCAAAGGGAATTGCAATTTGAGGGGCATGTTACCAATTCATAGGTCCTAGAACAAAATTTTATTCCTACTACCCACATGGCTACATCAAAACGAGTGAAGTTGAAAAAAGTTAGGAGTGCCTTTTGAGATAGGTTCAATTTTGTAGTTTGAATGGGAGTAGGCAAAGGGAATTGCAATTTGAGGGGCATGTTACCAATTCATAGGTCCTAGAACAAAATTTTATTCCTACTACCCACATGGCTACATCAAAACGAGTGAAGTTGAAAAAAGTTAGGAGTGCCTTTTGTATTGCCTCCCAAGGAGAAGAAAAAGAAAAAATGATCCACCTTTGCATGGCAACTATTTTTCATTACACCATGAATGCTTTCAATGACCTTGTGCCATAGCCTATCACTTTCTAGGGGAAATCTCCACAACCACTTACCTAGCAAAGATGCGTTCTCTACATTATGTTCCTACTACCTAGCCCATCCTATTACTTGGATCTACACTTGTTCCCACTTCAGTAAATGGTCTTTCCTTTCATCCCTTAGTTCTCATAAATGGTCTCTAATGTATTTTTCTAATTATCATAGGGGTGTAATTGGATCGAGTTCTAATTGGATAGTTCGAGCTTGAGTTCAATGCAGTGATTTAAAAGGCGTGCCTCAGGCATGCCTAGGCGCACAGGTGAGGCGCATTTTGGGATATGTGCCTCGCCTAGGTCCTAGGTGCACCTCTTTCAAAAGGCGCGTGCCTGGTGCGCCTAGGCGTGTGCTTGATGCGCCTTGCACCTCAGCCCAGGCGTGCACCTTTTTAAAATTTTGCGCTTTTTGCTTTTTTTTTTTAGTTTAACGCCTTGCTTTTTTTGCACCCGAGAACCTCCTACTTGCTTATGTTGTTCATTCATTAATTGCAATAAAATATCTTCTTAAAAGGCAATGAAAGTTGTAAAATCATTATTTTTTTTATGTGAGAAATAAGAATTTCAGACCCTAATATAGACTTGTTTGGGCTTGCCTCGAGTGGCGTGCTACAAAGGCGACTCATAGAATAAAAAATACAATATGTTTTACATCACACTAACCACTTGAAGCAATGCAATTAAGGAAAAAAAGAGATTGAAATGCTTTATATGTTTGCTTTTATTTTTAAATTTTCATTTGAATACACTTTAAATGTTATGTTTATGTATTTTAATTTTAGATAACAGGTTTTATAAATCATTTATTTTAAAATTTAAGTTTATATTTTTATTAACATTATGTTTAATATTTTTTAATATTTTTGCATTTTTTAATATTTTTAATTTTTTGGAATTTTCTGACTTTTTTTTTTTGTAATTTTGTGCCTTTCTTAAAAAGGCACGCACCTCGCCTTGCCCTTGTGCCTCAGGCGCAAATTGGCCCTCGCGCTTCTAAAACATTGGTTCAATGAGGTTCTAATCAAGTTCAAATCGAGCTCAAATCTTAGGGTAAGCTTGATTAATTGTTCAAACTCGAGCTTGACTAATAAAAGTTTGGATCGGAAGCTTGTGAGCTTGGCTCGATTAATATATATATATATATATAATATAGAACATAAAGATATATTTTACAATATATTATTAATTTTTGTATGTAAAGCATATTTTTATATTTTATATATAATAAGAATATACTAAGCATCCTATATATATTTATAAAATATAAAAATATATTCATTTTCAAGCTTTTGAGCCAAACTTGAGCTCATTAAATGTTTAATGGAATCAAGCTTGAACCAAACGATAGACATCGAATTGAACTTGAACTTGAGCTTAAACCTAGTACCCTTTTAGTCAAGTCCAGCCAAGACATGCCAATGTTCGGCTTGGCTTGGCTTGGTTACTTCCCAAACTACCTAGCCACTTTAGTCAGAATGCAAAATGTGGACAAGTAGTAAATGGGCAAGTTGGCCAATGTAGATTTAATTAGGGCTATTTTCTCTCCCATTGAAATATAACACCGTTTTGAAAGTGCCAACTTTTTGGAAAATCTCTCCAATATAGATTTCCAAAAGCCTTCCGCTCTCGGGTTTCCTCCCAATGAAAGTCCATGGTATTCTAGTGGCCAATATTTTACCTCACAACTTAGGATTTCTGCCCATGATTGAATCTCATCTTTTCCCAAGTTGATCCTTGAAACACAGATCTTTCTCCAATTCACCTTTAGGTTAGAAACCCTTTGAGAGGTATTGACTAAGGTTCCTCACCACACCTTCATCACTCCCATCATTGAAAATGGTTATATTGTTTGTACATTGTGTAGATGGGCTATAGCTGCATTTTTCCTACCCACCTCCAACCCCTAATCAAGTTATCCAAATCAAGGTTTAAAATGTTGGTGTCAGTGGAAATGTTGGTCCTCCAAATATAAGAGACATGTCGGAAGTATCATATGGATTTTTTTTTTTTGATTAGTAGAAAGAGGTTTTATTAATAAGACTTAAAGATTACAAAAAGGTGGGTGTAAATTTCACCCCAACAGTACAAGAATTTATAAATTTGCCCAAAATAAATGTTGTCTTAACTTAAAGCTCCTTACTTTGCTAGAGTGTCTGTCATTCCACTTGTTGTTGTTCTCACCCATTTGAAAGAAAAACTTGATTCCCTTATTAAGCTCCCAATCTCCCTAAATTTGTATCGGAAAACCGAAAGGATTTGGGTACTGCATCTTGTCTAGGAAATGACTACCTGAGAATCCCCTTCCACTTCTAAATTGTGGAACCCAAGTTGTTAAGCAAGTTTTAATCCCTGCAATAAGGACACACTCTTCCTTTGAATCCCTGAAGACTTCCCCTACTCCTGCCAATCCCACATTGAGAGTGAAGCTTCCATCAAAGTTGAGATTTATGAAGTTAGAAGCTGGGGGTTTCCATTATCATAATTTGCCTTTCCTTTACTTGAGCCAGGAGTGCCACCTCTTTTCAATTTCTCAAGATATCATTTAGGGAGAAATTTTGGAAAGCTACCATAGTTTTCACCCAGTGTACTGTCTTGATCTTAATTATCTCAATAATCCCCCCCTGGTTTTGCTTTGGTCATTGAAAATTCTTCCATTTCTTTCTTCCCAAATGGTCCAGAGAACAACTGCCCTCACTGCTTTCCACAATAGTCCTCTTTTCTTTGGTTGCCTTGGGAAACTAGGCTCAAAAAGACCCACCACATCCTGAGGGGGAGACCACCTGCACCCAGAAAGGGAGCAAAGATGCTTCCAAATACAAAGCACAAAGGAACAGGATATAAAAAAATGGGAAATAGTTTCACCATCCTTGCAATGGAAACACACATGAGCGGAAAGGCTTTTATCTGGCCTTCTTTTCTACAACAAAGAAGACCTCTCAACAAAGAGTCTGAACTTTAGGTGGAATAGGCTTGCCCCAAATTTCTTTCACTGGGAAGTGAACCCCTTGGTATTTGGATGTATTAAGAAGTTGAAGAAAGAAGCACAAGTAAAAGAACCAACCGTGGAAATTGACCACACCCTATCGTATTGGAAATATCGCAGAAGTTATATACATGGTGGAAACATTGTAAAATACACAAAATATAGAATGATATTCTATGAAATGATAAAAGAAGCATAGGCATACCTTTTTAAATTATTATCTTGTTCCAAATTATTAAACAAAGTTAAGAAGCTAAGGTTATAGACAAAAGAATATGTTCTGAAGTTGCCCTACGAACCTTACGTTTCAAAGCTTCATGGTAGAATGAGTTAAAGCAAATTTTAAACCCATAGAAAATGTAAATGGTTGTAATGGATCAACCAAATAATCTATTACACAAACAAAAACTAATATTTAACTTCATGCTTGAAATGAATATTGAGCTAGTTCAAAGTGGTAACCATGTACGTTAAGGCGGGCAGTAACATTGTTACTCCACATATCTACAATATTATCACCAACTTATGTTATAATACTGTCTCTTGTACTCCACATAGTGCTAGCAGTGTTTTCTTTTTTGAAATAAATAAATAAGAAAATTTTATTAGAAAAGAGAAAAAATAGAGGCAAATGCACACAAATGATAAGTAATCACCCAGAAAACCCAAAAACACAAGACCCAAATCCTACAAACTTTCAAAAACAATCCAATTCTCCAATCCAAACAAACAGAAGGCAAAGCCCACTGACAGAGAAACCAAGACATCAAACCCCCAGAAATTTCCAAACCAGCAACAAAATGGAAATATGTCGATTGCAGTAAAATTTCATGTCGCTACCTTTGGAAGTGGAAATGGAAACCTGTTGTGGAAACTATCTCTTGTACTCCACATAGTGCTGGTAGTGTTCACTGGGGAATATGTTGATTTTGATAAAATTTTGTGGCACTACCGGTGCAAATGGAAATATGTCCTGGAAATATTATGGAAATTAGGGACATTTTAAACCATGGTCTGAATCAGCCTTGGTGGTCCATCTACTTAGTACCTCAACAATTAGTGTGAAAAGGAAAGGGGAAATAGGGTCTCCCTGTTTCGAACCTCTGTTTGAAGTCAGCATCGTGAAGGTGAAAGAGAAACTGTTGGGAAGGAGTTAGAGGTGAACACTAAAAAGAAAAGTTAGGAGGCTCAAATCTACAAGTGTACGAAGGAAATGGCGATACAGGATCAAGCCTTTAGAAGAAGATGGAGAAGAATGTAAGTCTGACGCTGAAGGAGAAATTCAAGAGGACAAGGTGATTTTGGATGAAACATAAAATAAAGAGCTGAGTGTATTTGAAATTAGTGATTAATAAGGAGGTGAAAGCGAGCAAAAATTTCAGATTATTTTTTCTAGGAGTAGAAGAGGTTGGAAGGAAGGCATTTGAGGAACTGGAGGAAAAGTATCTTGAGAGAGAGAGAGAGAGAGAGAGAGAGAGGGTTTGAAGTTGGCAAGGAAAGATATTTTTCATAGGGTTGATGATGAAGTGGTTTACCAAGGGAAGCTGAAATGGAGAATGGTGAGTTGGCTGCATCTCAGACTTTTGAAAAGAATGCGGCTCTGGAATTAGAAAGGATAAATGAGAGCTGTAAAGTCCAAAAAAAAGAATCAGAATGTCAAGGGCAGGAGACGCAACAGGATCCAGAAGAAGTACCTCTCCAAAAGGTTCTGGTTTCAAAAGTAATTGCAAGGTTAAAAGGGGGTTTGTTCCTGTTTGGTGCTATTAGGAAGGTGAAGAAAAAAAAGGAATCTCAGAAGGAAAATAGAAAGGCAAATGCTCAGTTTCTTGGAAGGGCTGAATGACTGGAGTTTTGAGGAGTGGTTCAAGGCTAAACGCTATTTGGTGTTCGGGCTGGAGGGGGTGTGGGTTTTCTTGTTTTCAAGTGGTTGGTACTGGGATGGTGGTGTCTTTCAGGTTAAAGTTGGAGGTGTAAGTGGGTGGTGTTGGTTTGTTGTTCTCTCTCATGTGACTACTGGTTATCCTTGTTGTAATCTTCTTTTTCTCTTGGATAATATTTTTCTTTTACCTTCAAAAAAAATCAAGCTCTTTTGTATTTACTCATACATTATTTATATTCACATGGATAGATGGAAGTTAATTTGAAATTTTAATTTTGTTGATACATTTCTGTGTGCATCTTTAACTTAAAGTTTTATGCAGATTTTAACATGCCCGTTTTCTTGTTCTTTCTTTTAACCTGGATTATTATCTTTTGTGTGGATACTTCAGAAGGCAAGGTTGTTAAGCTTGGAAAAGAATCTCTTCATGTCATTGTTCTTGGTTTCTCATCTGCTTCCATTGCAGAGGAGGATATTCGTGAAGAGTTTCGATATAGAATAGTAAGGACTTCTTGGTTCAGTGGATCATTTTTTCTCCCTGCTCTATTATAGATGCTCTCTTTACTATTTTTGTTCTGGCAAGAGACAAACTTATTACTGGGTTGCTTTCTATGATTTTTATTGTTTTAGAAGCATGGAGAGGAAGTATTTGCTAGTACATCTCACAAGCGGCATGTGATCAAGGTTGGAAGCATGATACAGTTCTTAGTAAAGAGGTAATATATTCTTTTCATACGTTATGTTATTTATTCTATTAAAGAACTATATAAATGCACCCACATAAACTGGACTGGGCTCCTTTTTGTGCCATCGATGTCAATTCTCCAAGATGTGACACTGACATAGTTGATGCAAAATAGCAAAAATAATAGAAGAGAAGAAAGACATTGTGTTACAGTAACTTAAATATCATGCATTTGTTGTTCAGTGGTTTTTCATTCTTATGCATGGTTTTCTATTATCAATAATGTCTCCCCTTTGTTTTCTCATTTTTGAAACACTATACAAGTTCTTTCTAGTTTTTTTTTTTTAGCTGAATGCTCTCCAGCCAAGTTTCATACAAGCAAGTTGAGGGCCTTATGGTTTGTTTCCAGTTTGATTAAGCTTATTCCAGCCACCACTATTGGTTGTTATTTGGAGGGGTCTGTCATCGCCAAGTGAATTATTCTATTTTAAACTAGGTGCAACTAAAATTCCTCATGGAATGTGATTTTACCATTTGTAACAGGTGGTATTGGGAACCAGGCCAATCAGAATAGTAGTATTTAGAGATGGTCATGGTAACATAACTGTACTATTCTCAGGGCCAATTGGAGTTGGAGACTCCACAAGTGTTGAACTACTTGCAGTATTGCAAAGTTAAGAATGACAAGGCTCTGAAATATTAATCAGTTCTAGTGTGATTGTAAACTGGATGAAGAACAAAAAGGAAGTCTCTTGGCTATACAGGTATATTATGAGAGAGGTAGTTCAGCCAGCTGCAGAGATAAGCAGATCTTTTAAATGGGTGAGGAGATCTGCCAATGGGACAGATGCACTAGCTAGGCAAAGGGTGCATAGAAATCAACTGTATTGGGATCTAGTATCACATGGGTCTTGATTGTCATCAGTGGGTCAATCACTCAGGGAAAAGAAAAAGGGGGATCTGTCACTTGTCTTGAGGTCAATGGGGTGCTTGGCACTTAGATACCTTTGTAATTAGACATGATTTTTTCTCTATACTAATAAACCTATCCGTTTCCAATCAAAATAAATAAACAACAGGTAGCATAAGGTCAAACTTCCAAGGTTAAGACTTGAGATTTTTCTGAAGATGCTCCAACAGCCCCTTTATGATTCTGCCTGTTTTGATCATTGCTTTTAGGTAGTATGATTCGTTTTTAGAGGCTTCCATATTGTTAAAAAATTGGGGAAATTAGTCTAGATGTCTTTTATACTAATGATGCCTATATTTTGGTTTTTGAAGGAAGAAGTTATTAACATCTTGGTTAGTGGATATTGAACATCATAGTTGTCAAGATGTTGCTTATGCAACTAGGCACCTAACAAGCCTGATTTCCTTAACTTGCATCCTTCCTGTTTCCCTTGTGCAATAAAAGTATCTTTTTTCAAAAGGAATCACAAGGCAGGTAACTTATTATAATATTATTACTATTGCTGCATCTTTTTGGCATGTGTGTTGATACATTATATTATATCACTTATACCGTGTTTGAAAGTATTACTGTTGAAAAAAGTAATGAGATGGTGATTATAGCTGGGTATATCATACAGACTATATGGCTGATGCTTTATCTAGACAGGGCACAAAAGGAACTCAATTATTTTGGAGACAGTTGAGGGACTTTAAGTTGTAAATTGTAAAGTATTAATGAGGCTTGGGTGGCAGTTGTCAGCCTAAACTATGAGGTACTTCCGAACAGTGTATTCATTAATAAAGTTTTCAAGTTACCCATAAAAAAAGTTATCTATATTCCTTGATCATGCTACATGTTCATCACATCACTAGTCTTACAAATGCATGCTTCTTTGTTGGCTGGTAAACACGTGGAGATGGACATTCCCTTAAGGTGCATTAGTTCCATCAAGGATACAATAGATGGAATCTGAAAACATTGGAAGTTAAACTTGTTTTCTGCTTCCTATTTGTTGCAGTAATAACTTCTTTTTCTTATCAATATTTCCTATTTAAGTCACTGAGCATAGGAATCTTATATTTTGTCTTTTACTCTTTAGTCATGATTCCAAATTGTTTGTGTCATTGTATGATAAGTATTTCATTGTCACTATATAAACAAGGCATACATTTAGAAGTAAAAGAGGTGAATAATTGAAGAAACAAAAATGTGACTTTTAGTTGGTATGTTGATATTTACCAGTATTGGTAAATAAAGTTCCTTGTATTCAGTGTCATTATGTCTTTTAATGTGTGTACTTGGAGCAGTCAAATATGGAACTGAAACTGGCAGCAATGAGTCGCAGAACAAGTGTATCCATGTTATTTTCAAAATATTGAACAGTAGGAACCAAACATCCAAACCTACACAAATGAGTTTAATAATTGTCTTTTTTATGTTGCTAACTGTACTTAGTCTTTTTTATGTAATTGTCTTTGATGACAAAGTTATTTTAAAAAATATTTTATGTTAAAGTTCCATCGTCATTTATACAGTTTTTTATCACACTGTAGCCGCATTAATTTTGGTGCCTTTCATCCATGCTTTGACATTTCTTTTTTAGTAATAATTTGGCATAATTCTTATTTTTCCATCATGGTAGCTTTGATGAAGAAATACTCCACATTTCTGGATCCCTGATTCCAGTTAACACCGGAAGCACCAAATGGTTACATAAAAATATGGAAGAAGGTTCAATGGTAGACAGGTTGGAAACTCGGTACTCCTATTTCCATTAAGTTTCAGTCTGTTTTTTAATTTTTTATTTCATTTTTTTTTACTTGGGGTGTAGTGTTTCAGGATCTTTAAGTATGTGATTATACTTGTTTGAATGAAAGCTTGGTCTGTTGAACTGAAAACCCATCCATAAAAAAAAAAAAAGAGTTTTATGACAAATGTAGCACAAAGTTCACCAGTTTCTACTGTTATACTAACAAAAGTAATATATATTGGAGTATCAGGAAAAAGAAAAGAAAGGATGACAGAAGTGAAATGCATGAGCATTCTACTGAGCTACTTGATGATGTGGGATTTTCTTTGAAAAATGAAGGTCGGCCAAAGAAGTCAAAGAGGCAGAGACATGCTGAACAGTCTTAAATCAATCAGATAGAGGACCCAGATGTTAAGGAGCCGTCCTGTAACCTATATTTTCCTTTTTGACCGTACTGTTTGTTCACCACTAAATTTCTTTGTAGATTGTTTGGAGTTAATTATTTATTGTTGGTGTCTCATATAATAAATTGTGAGGAAATGCGAATTGTTGCATTGGAAATTTTACCTGACATACAACAGGCAGTGAACAAGCTTTCATATTCATCTCAGTTCCCTGATTCCGAAGATACAGTGGCTGAAACGAAGTGAGGAGATACAGACCAAGTGACAATAGAATTACACGGAAGAGCAGTTATAGCAATTTTGTGAACAGCGGCAACAGCCATATGAGCTTGACGCTTAACATGAGAGATTGAGAATGAATTAAGGCGAGAGAAGGCACCTGTAATCAACAACGGTGTTGATAAGCCATGGAGTAGGAGATTTCACCAAAAGCTGCATTGCCTTCCGAAGCTATACAACAACAACAAATATAAGTTTTAGATGATTATAAATAAGTTATATACACGAAAAGTAAATGGCCTTCCAAAGCTATACAGCCACACCAAATATAAATTTTAGATAACTATAAATAAGTCATACACAAAAAATACATACTTGCCAATCACCTAAGAGATCAGGTGGTCACTCATGTCTTCTCGTGTATGGAGGTAGGGGATCAAACCCATGTAACATAGAAAAAATGGTGGTGAGAACTAAAATATGAATGCATGTATCTTAATTCTCAGAAGATCAATATAATTTATGTTAATATTTATAAATATATAAATTGTAATAATCAATTTTTTAACAATTATTGGTAAACATCTAATAAAAACATGAACTTTTCAAAAATTAGCTTAGAATTCATTCTACTTTGAAAAGTAATATCATTTGATAAATACTTCAAAAAAATAATTGGAACATGGTGTAGTGATAGATTTGTCATCTTATATCCTACAGATCAAGGTTCACCAAAAAAATTATGGGTTATAGTAACAGCCTAACGGGGAAAGAAAGTCAATTGACAAATTTGAATATGAATAATTGCATTAAATATAGGGAGAGAGAGAGAGAGAGAGAGAGAGAGGAGTTATATATCATGGTTTTCGAAACCGGACCAGACCGGAAAACCAGGAACTGGTCAGGTGACCAGTTCCGGTTATCCCCAAAACTGGATTTTCCATAAAAACATTGATTTTGGTCAGCAAACTGCTGACCCGGGCGGTTAACCGTTCGAATGATTTTGATCGGTTTTTATTTATTTTTTATTTTTTTATTTTTTTGTCAGACTAGGACAACTGTTCGGTTCGAACGATCAGACCATTTGACTCGGCAACCGAAGCCCTGACCGGTTCAGTCTCCGGGTCAGTTTTAAAAACTATGTTATATATAGAATGATAGAGAAATTTATTAAAAAAATCAAAGCATGCCTATAGTATTGGCTCATATTGACCAATATGGACCTGATATAGATTGGTTCCATCAACAAATCAATCCATATACATTAATATACATAAAAGGTTGAAATAACCATGATAGGCATGAGTATTCAAAAAACACATAAACCAATATATAGTTTGTATGAAGAAATATGTTATAATTAATCTAACTCAACATGTAGATATCATACAACTTTATTGATAATGAATCAACTAAATGTTCAAGACACATGTAACATAGCTTCATGTATACAGCTATTAATGTGTTGTTTCTTATTTAAGTTAAATTATTCATTAATAATTATTGAAATGAATAATTAATCTAAAAATTATATTAGATTAATGAGAATGTAGAAGATCTATAGATCCAAGAGTCTAAATCATCGACTATGTTTTATTGAGCTAAAACAGTTGACAAATTATTAAAAGGGATCAAAGCTTGAATAAAGTGCATTGGACAATTGATAGTCTACTTGTGACTCTCCAAAGAAAAAGATGGTTGTTACTAAAGAGCTCAAAGGAAAAGAACATCAAGTTCTAATACTCTGCATTGTGCGTCATACTTTCAGGACTTGGGCTAAGTTTGGGAGTGCTTAAGAATAAGTGCTTATTCAAATAAGCATTATTTTGGGCTGGGAGCACACCAATAAGCACTTATTTGCATTTGGGAATGGACATTTATTTGAGAATGGACATTTATTTGAGAAGCCCGAGTTTTGGATTTATTTTTAAGTGGTTATTTCTTTTCTCATCTTGGTCCACAATGTCATTTTAAAAATACCTATACTACCCCTATTTAAAGTAAGTATCTTTTCACCAAACATTCATAAGTGTATTAAAATAAGTACTTATTTTTAAACACTTACTTTTCAAATAAGTACTCCCAAACTTGGCCTTAATGTAAATCATATGTATGAGATGCATTCTATGGGCTTAAACTTTATCAAACTTGGTTGACTTAATTCAACTTAACCAAACTTGAACTCAAAAAGAACTTAAATTTGGAAGCCTAAAGAATGATTTTTATACCTTTGGAACCAATATCTTTAAGTTTCTAAGGTTGTGAGTAGTGAGTAGTCAGCTAGTGGTGAACTACTTAGTAGTTGATCATAGAAAATCATGAATTGACTATATCTTATATTTGTAGGATTTTGGATCAGATTCGGGTCCCCCTTTTAACTAATCAAATTTGGATTATGATGAATCCAATCCTGAGTTCAATCCATATACATCCCTAACAGTCATTGGTTTTTGAGATGTATATCTCTTTTTGACAAATGTTTAAGCTTCACATCACCTATGCCTTGAGGCAAAATCCATACAGTGATTCACAGGCCAACGACTCAAGGCTTAAGCTATATATCCAGTGTTCAGAAAACTGGACCGAACCAGAAATTGTGATCGGACCCTGGATGGTTTGGTCAGATCCCCACAACCGGATTGGGTAAAAAATTGGCCAAAGCCGCTGATCCAGCCAATCTCATAGGAAAACTGGCGAATTGGTCCCATTTTAGAAAACCAATCATTTTTTTTTTGAAAATTTTTAGCACATAATTTTATGGGTCACAATTTTGCACTCAAATGTCTAATTTTTTATTTTGGATAACTTTTTGAAATCTATGTATTCCTTTAACATAAAAATTAAAACTAAAATAAAAACATGTTATAGAAGAATATAATTATATGGGAAATTGTCTAAAACTCATCATGAGTTTTCAACATCTCTTAAACTCACCACAACTTTTTCAAAATGTCTAAAACTCACCATGTCAGTAAGTTTTTATTTTCCAAAACTCACCTTCCGTTAGTGCACCGTTAATGCTTCCTAATAGAGGAAGCATACATAACAATTTTCATGACCAAATTACCCTTGAATGGTGAATTAGAGGAAAATGGTCTTTTTCAGTTTTCAATTTTTTGTTTTTTTTTTTTACATTTTTAATGTTTTGTTATAATTTCCAATGTTTTTCATAATTCTCTATTTTCTACAATCTATAATTTTCCTGTATTTTTTGTTATTTATTTGCAATTTTTGTGCTTTTCTATAATTTTTGGTGTTTTTTCTACAATTTTTATTTTCTGATTTTGTTTTTCAATTTCTATAGTTTCAATAATTTGAAAATAATTTTTGATTTTGTTTGTAATTTCTATAATTTTTTATATTATTTGTAATTTCTATGTTTTTATATATTTTATATTTGAAAATATTTTTTTTGAACTTTTTCTTTTTTTCATGTCTAAATATTGAAATGGTAATATATTAACACCCATTAATTTATTTTATTTATATTTTATATTTTGCTATGAAAGTTAAAATGGTAATATATTAACATCCTTTCATGTTTAATGTCTTGAAAAGTTGTGGTGAGTTTAAGAGAATTGCTAAAAACTCTTGGTGAATTTTAGACAATTTCTCTAATTATATATATATATATATATATATATATATATCAAACTAAACTCTAACCAATAACCACCACAGCCCTTAAAACCAACAAGTCATTCCGTGGTTTATCCTTTTTCTTCATCATTTGAACCTCGAAGTTGTTTACTAGAAACAAAAATCTCAAGTTCAAACCTTCTCCATCTTTCCTCCCTCCTAAACTCTAACCGGTACGAGAGAGAGAAAGGGGCGAGTTGTTTGCAATTTTCAACGTTAACAAACGCATTCCCTTTCCCTTTGTCTTCTTTGATGCACATGACCCAATCAACCTTCACTTTTCCATTTTCAATTAACAAACAAAACTTTCTCTCTCTACCTCTCCTACTTTCTATTTTCTCTCTCTCTCTCTTCCCTTCCAAAAGTGAACAAAACTCAGCAGCTTGAAACGTGACCTTGCGTGTGCTTGCACGCATGGATTTGGAAGCTGAAAAGGCCAATTCCAGCCCTTGATAACTACCATTAGCCTTGCTGCTCACTGTCACAGTGACTACCACTGTCAAGTGTAAACCAAGAAAGGAATTCGGATTTGCTCTGAGATCAGCCTTGCATTGAGAACATCTCTGATCTCCCTTTTCTAAAAGGTAAAAGGGAAGATTATTTTTCATTTTTGGGAAGCTAGGTGTGTTTTCATTTTTCTGGGTTTTTTCATATTAATAAGAAGGGAAGATTTGAATGACTGTCAAAATCCCAAATAGTACACAGTTTGTGTTCTCAAATGCCAAGAACAATTAAAGAGCCAAATATCAGACAAGTCATCTTATGTTCCAACGTTTCCCTGAAAATGCAAAGTTGGAGCCAGGGTCTTGGGCATGTTTCTGCTCTCTTGCACTAATGTAGAACCCACCAGGCCACCCTGCAAACTAGACCCACCTGCAGCAAAAATACAAAGCAGACACCCCCTATTCCCTATTTCCATTAAACCAGCAGCCTCCAGTCTTCCACCCTTTTTGTTTTACTTGCCACAAATATAGGAAGCACAGTGGACGTATACACCCTCCAAGGAGCATATTAGCAGATTTGGTGAAACAAACCTCAGACTGTGAACTCAGCTTTTTCATTCGCCTGAGGCTGAGTGGAGAGTCACCCAAGGGATGGGTGTCCTGTGTCCCACATCAAGGCTACTATTGGAATTTGGAATACAAATTATCTTCTTTTACAGATATAATCTCTGACCAATTGTGAGCCCCCTGGAGCCTGGAGGTGAGATGTCAGTGTCTCATGTCGGATTTTCTCTCTCTTAACCTTCTCTTCTAGTGTAACTGTGGATGCTTCTGAACCCCAATCACCTGTTGGGTAATTTGGTGAAACCCTGTTTTAAAGCTTGCCATGCATACACTTGGAGTGATTCATGGGCTTGACTCTGAGAGTGGTATCATGGGACCCCAGTTCCATTTTTTTATCAAGAGATCCGCAGAGGGTCAATGGCTGATGGGTTTCATCATTTTAGAAAGCTAGTGTGGTGTGAGATGTACAAGGAGACATTAGCTCCCTCATTGGAAAATGACCAGAGAGGATCTCTGGACTCTGGAGTCCAAGGAAAGATCAAAGTTGGTCTATTAATTGGCAGCATCGGAGGATTCTTAGATTACACCTTAATCTGGAACTCAATAATTTAATTAGCATACATTTAATTAACAGTGGCTTAGACCTAATGAACATGGAGGTACACCATGCTTCAATTCAATTAAAACCTAGCAGGTTAGCACCCACTATCAGTCAAAGGTGCAGCTAGTGCTATCAATGGTCCCGTCAACCCAATAGATCTAACCAATCCAACTCCACATAGGGTTTGGTTCTGGCTCTGCATTTTATTATATTGTTTTTATTTTACTTTATTTTATTTTGTTTTATTTTTGATAATTAAAATTTTAATTTAATTTTATAATCAAAATTACATCAACTATCTAAAAAACTATCTATATGTTAACCTCTAAGGCTCTGTTGGTTTGCAGATTACATAATATTGTATTTAGGAAATAATTTGTTGAGACGGATTTAAAAGTATAAGTTTATACCAGTATTTTAAGGCCATGTTTGGGAGTGTTTAAGTTAAAAATAAGTACTTATTCGAATAAACACTTATTTGCATTTACCACCCAATTTTTTAAAGTGTTTATTTTAAAAAATAAACAATTATTTTATATTGGGCAATTGGTAATCTTTTTCTCTAATAAGCACTTAAATAAGCATTTGTGACTATTTTGTTCTTCATTTTCTTTCAAATTTTCAAAGTATACCCTTTGAAAGTACTTTTATTAAATTACTTTTATAAAAATGGTTTTATGAATGCACTATTATAAAAGCATTTTTATGAAAACACTTTTACAAAAGCGCTTTTATAAAAACACTTTTATGAAAGCACTTTTGAGAAAGTACTTTCATAAAAGTACTTCTACAAAAGTACTTTTGCATTTGGTAATCATTTTCTCTAATAAGCATTTGTGACTATTTTGTCCTTCATTTTCTTTCAAAATTTTAGAATATACCCTTTGAAAAAACTTCTATAAAAATACTTTTATGAAAGCACTTCTGCAAAAGTACTTTTATAAAAGTACCTTTCATAAAAACGCTTTTATTAAAGTTCTTTCATAAAGTGTTTTTACAAAAGTACTTTTACTTTTATAAAAGTGCTTTCATAAAAGTACTTTCTTAAAAGTGCTTTCGTACGCATGAGAGAATTGTGTGCTTCTATTAATACAAATGCCGTTAACAATCCTTACCCACTTCAAGAGATCTACATTAATGGAATTTGGAACACCTTTCCTATTGAAGAAATCATCATAATTTAATTAATGAATAGAATTACTTTGTTCAAAAAAGAAAAGAAAAGAGGTAGTTTAGCTATTGTAAAATGTCGACCTAAGAGAAAGACATGTATTTGCAAAATTGTTCTTGATAGTGAGCAAGGAAATGTACCATTATATATATATATATATATATATATATGTTCTTGATAGTGAGCAAAGAAATGTACCATTATAATATAATCCTCATTTTCAGAAAATATAAAGGTGTAGCCCATGATGAAAGGATATTTACCTTGTAATTTGCATCACTTCATCCAACAATATGTTTAAGTCATGGATATGACATGTTATTCCACCATTGGTGATAAGAGCATTTACCTTGAGTTACTAATTAAGCATGCAAAACAACTTTGAAATCGACTCCTTCCCGATGGGGTTTAAATTGTTATGACTGTACCATTCCTTACTAAGCATGCCCTTTTTATAGTTTAGCTTGGAATTAAATTAATAATGCATAGGTTCGGAAGAAACAATGCCTTTCTCACCAAACTCTGAAGGTCTACATGATCTATCCGTGCTTTTTTATCCAAAGAATGATAACTTGGTAGTCCTCTTTCTCCTCCACAGTTTTCCAATCATTCCTCTTCCAGAGTTGAAGGCCTTGGAATAGAGAGTTCTCTCGCTAAGGCCATGTTTGGTTCAACTCTCATTCTTGCTCAAGATGAAATTCTAAAATGGATTAGAATGTGTAAAATGAAAAAATATTGCTATGAATCAAACACTTTTTTCCTAAAAAATGAATTCTTTTCAAACTAACAAGTGCCTTACGTTGCTCATTTTCATTCTTAAAAAAATTGCGTTAGTAGTCATAAACCACCGGCCTAGGTCTCCAAAATTATCAGCATAGATGTTTACCGGTAGGGCTGTCAATAGGTCTAGATTTGGTCCAATCCGATTCAATCCAATATTGGTCCATTTACAAATAGACTGAATCAAATCCATAAAAACCAAGTCCAATCTAGTCCAAATAAATGCAAATGGACCAGATTGGGTCCAATTCAATCCAAATTGAATGAATAAAAGAACTTTTGTAAAAATACTTTGGTAAAAGTGCTAAAAGTACTTTCATAAAAGTACTTTGATAAAAATACTTTCACAAAAGTGCTTTTGTAAAAATACTTTTATAAAAGTATTTTCATAAAAGAGCTTTTGTAAAAGTGTTTTCGTAAAAATACTTTTGTAAAAGTGTTTTCATAAAAGTACTTTTGTATAAGTGCTTTTGTAAAAGTACTTTTCTTAAAATTAATTTTATAAAAGTGCTTTCGTGTAAAAAGTACTTTTATAAAGTACTCTCATAAAAGTACTTTACTTTCATAAACTTTTATAAAAGTGCTTTCATAAAAGTGCTTTCGAGAAAATGTTTTCATAAAAGTGTTTTTATGTTGGTGGTTTCTAACCACTAGCATAGATTTTCTTTAAAGAATGAAAATGGGCAAGATGGGGCATGGTTATTTTTCATGCTGTAGGCTACCCCAATTTTTTGCTATGGGTTGATTTTTCATTCTGAAAAGAATGAGACCGATGGCAAGAATTTTGTAACTAAACACTCTAATGTCATTCATTCTTACTCATTCTAGATAAGAATGAACAATAATTAAAAAAATGAGACCCTAAGCAGCGAACCAAACATGACCTAAGTTGCCTTGGCCCATTACACTTGAAGAATTGAGTAAAACAGTACCATTATGATCCTTTACAACACCTCCCACACCAGATAGGCCCAAATTACCCAAACTACAACCATCGAAAGATTATCTGTCTTTGGAGCTACCCACACAACCAATCTTTGATGCTTGCTATTTCAACCAACCTCTCAAGAGACCATTTGAGCGAACACCCTAAAAAATTAACATCCATTAGAGCCCAATGATCTATATTCTCACCATAATTAACTCTATCAAAAACTCTAGTCCAACTTTTTGTCTTGAAAAATTCCAGTGTTTCTTTCATTCCATAACACCACAACCCTAGTACACTACCAAAGAATATTCTTCCTTTTTTGTACAGGAAGGCCAAAAATTTGAGACGAACAAACCCATAACCTTTGAAGGGGCCATACAACTACTGCCTACCAATGAACTAAAGGTTCCAAATCTTGGCTGCATATTGAATTATTTACAGTGTAAGAAAAGATGGTTGGTGTCTTTCCCATTTTTCAACCACAAAAAACACACATGAAGCCAGAGGTACCAATCCACCGGTTTCTATTTTGAGGATTTTTGCAAGAGTTGATTACTTGATTAGCAGCCTCCAAAAGAGCTTTGAATAGGGCAAAGTTAGAATTAGGGTTTAGGTGAAAGGTAAAGAAACATGCAGGTGTAAGCATCAAATTGGTAGGAAACAATCCTACTTGATAATTTATTCTTAGCTTGGATATTAAACACAAAATTTCATATGGTGGAGCTTAACAAACCCAATAAATTATGCCAACTTAAATGGATCACTTTTATTGATCATGGCAATATTTGTCCTTAGGGGAAACCGTTGTGTTTATAAATAAACTCTCAAGGGGATGAGAAATTTATCATGGGGTCATCAAATTATTGCACCATTAAATTAATGAAATATCAGTTTTTAACCTGAACTAATTTGAACATAGTGTTATTTATTTTTTCTTGCATACACCCAACTATGTAAGAAACAATGAAAATGGATTCTTCTTTTTCTACATATAGAAAAAGATGAGGACAAATAAGAATTTGAAAATTCATGTATATTCTTCTAACTATAAATCTTTGAATTATCAAATTGAAAGACAGAATGTAGCACCACCAAGTAGTTACACCTTTACCCTCTCCATTTCTTTAGTTGGTTGTTTCTCAGCCAAAATTGAAAAGTCATCATCCAAACCAAAAACTATCTATATTCATTAATCATTCTTCAACTGCATTAATTACTATAGAAGCATTTGTTTCTTAGCCAAAACCGAAAAGTCGTCATCCAAACCGAAAGCTAAGCCATATATATTCATTAATCATTCTTCAATTGTGTCAATTACTATGGAAATTACAATTACATGTATGCCCTAAAGATACATTGAGATATACGTGTAGAAATTGTCTAATGAAAATTTCAGAAGCCAAGACCACCCTATTCACACATTTATAAGTAGTATAGATTTTATATGATGAATAAACAATATTAGAGATGCACCCAAATGTTTTTTTACAAAATTATTATGCTTTTAATAATTCTTGTGTCTTTATCTTTTTTAATTTTTTATTATTTATTTATTATATCATGGATTGATCCATTTGACCTAAAAGGTTGAACCATTGACTCACCACTTGAATAGGAAAATGGTTTCGTTTTTGGGTTAATTTTAAATATTGTATTTCATTTCCATTGAATAAAAATATTTTTTATTTAGCATGCTTATTGTTGTTTGATATGATAAATAGATAATATTCGAGATGTACCTAAAATTTTTACAATTTTTTTATAATTATTGTAATATTTATATTCATATTTTAATTTTTATTATTTAACCATGAGAACATTGGTTAGCTCATTTGGCATGGATGGTTGAACTATTTACTTGCCACTCAAACAAAAGGGTGGTTTGTTTAATTATTTTCCATGTTGGTTTTGAACATAGGTTTTACATTATTAAAAATATTTGGTATAGATTTAATTTGTAGAATTTATTGGTGAGAAACAAAAATACTTCAAATAAAGTATCTAAGGAGAGAGAATGAGATTAATACCTTAATGAGAGAGAATTTAATGAAGTGGAAATTAATAGTACTTTAAATTACATTTTTTATCCACATAGTTAAAGAGGGACTTAATAATGAAGAATATAATGAATTTAATAAAAGTAGTAGTTAAAATTATGTTTTTTTGTCCTTATAATAAAGGGGGACCAAGTTTAAAAAAGAAGAGTATTTTAGTAAAAAAAAATTCA
Organism: Nelumbo nucifera; assembly: GCF_055504915.1. NCBI lineage: Eukaryota > Viridiplantae > Streptophyta > Magnoliopsida > Proteales > Nelumbonaceae > Nelumbo > Nelumbo nucifera. The sequence goes on from NC_142649.1 coordinate 30,209,356, forward strand.
AAATCTAAGACCTCATTCATAAGTAGTATAGATATAGATATATATTTCGGGCGGAGTGGATAAATACCATCATATCCCTGCTCATCCCTAGTCAGAATAGTTTTGGGTTTCCCCAAAACCCATCCCAAACCAAGTTAATGGTTAGAAAGCCTGCCCAACTAAGGTGGTGTAGGGTGGGCCTTGACATGAACGGGCCATACTGCTATCTCTAACATTCTCAGAGGAGGTGAAACCAAGGTTCAAGTATCGACAGGACGTATGGCCTGTATCGGTACTTTTTTTATGCTTTATTCATTTTTTTCAAAACTGGTTTAAGGCCTGACTACCCTCTGAACCATGGTTTGACCCAATACAACCCCTGGAGGGGTGTATCGAGAAGCCATCGACATGATACGTATCGGCGATATAGGCCAATACGTGTCGATACTTTGAAACTTGGGTGAAATGACTTGGTACAATAAAAGAGAAATCTTTGTATTGCATTATCAGAAGCAACAATTAAAAAGAAGTAAATTTAAAGGGTCATTTACTAAAACATTCCCTATAGTTTTATGGATTTACTAAAACCTACCCTATAGTTTGTGTTTTACTAAAACATCTCCAATAGGTTTGCAACTACTTTACTTAATCGACCCTTCATTAGGTTGAAATGAAAAATGACAGTTTTGACCTTAGAATTTGTTTGGACCATAGAATTTGTTTGGACCAATATAGTTTACAGAAAATATAAATGGAAATGTCACACTTGCACCTAGTAAATCATGGAAAAATTTATTCTTATTAAATCTGGTATGGGTTGTTCTCTTTTTCATTCTACTAGAATCAAACATCATGTGGTAGATCTGAAAATCAAACAATGATTCATTTTGGAATAAAATATGATGTGTTAGGGGTAATTTTGGAATAAAATAGCATAGGCCCATGCCCTTGAACATTTTTCAGTCAATATAGGTGGTCAAGTTAACATTTTTGGACATAAATATAAAAGATTCTTGATAGAAGATCAATTCAATGAAGTGGTTGCAACTCTGAGGGGAATTTAAAGTAAAACATAAACTATAAGGTAGGTTTTAGTAATTTCGCGAAACTATAGGGGTTTTTTAGCAAATGGCCCTAAATTTAAATTAAAGCATTTAGAAATAAATTAAAAGTGATAGAAAATGATAATAATTTTTGACAATTAGGTTATTATTGTAATTGCAAAGGACCTAAAATTTTGTGCAAAATCAAAGAACATTGAAGGTATCAAGGTAGGTATCATTATGTGATTTATAGAAAGTTCAAATAAAGAAAATCAATAGTGAAAAGTTGTTTTCAAACAAGATCAATGCTTATGTATTCGTTAGGCAATGCTATACCCTTAAAAGTATTTGCTAGTTATGTGAAGATGTATTAGAAAAGCGAAAAATGTCTTGTTTTTTTTTTTTTATCAAGTAAGAGATATTGGGAATATAGGTATTTTACTTGTTGTCTTACAAACATTTTCCATTTGATCACTACTATTTCTACCTACAATCATTTTATTGAATTGAAACTCTTAGTGGATAGCTTATAACATTTAAAACAATTAAAATAATGTAATTTATTGTATTTATTAGTGGATACCTTATACTTTGAATCTTGGTTTATAGGAATTTGTTGTTAAGGTCATATTTGGTTCACTCTCTTTCTTTTAATTAATAATGAGCAAAAAATGAATAACATTAGAGCGTTTGGTTGCAAAATTCTTGCTATGGGCTACATTCTTTTTAGAATGAAAAATCAGCCCCCATAGCAAAAAAATTGACATAGCTTGCAGTAGGGGTGGCAACGAGCTGAGCTTTTCACGAGCTACTCGAGCTCGGCTCGGCTCTGTTTCAGCCAAGCTCGAGCCTACTAGAGCTCGGCTCGTGAGGCTCGCGAGCTGGCTCGAATATATATATATATAATATAATATAATATAATATAATAATATATATAATAAAATTATAGAAAATAATATATATAATAAAATTATTATAATTCTTAATTTTTAAATATAAAATAAATTTTTTTATATATAATTTTAATTCTTATAAAATATTTTTTCTAGATATTTTTATAATAAAATATTTTTATAAAATATAAAACGAGCCGAGCCAAGCTGAGCTCGAGCTTATGAACTTTTGACTCGAGCTGAGCTCGAGCTCAAGGTTCTGGCTCGAACCTTGTAGAATAGTTTCGAGTCGAGCTTGAGCCTGGTACTATTTGGCTTGGCTCGGCTCAAATCCAACCCTAGCTTGCAGTATGAAAAATAATCAGCCCATCTTGCTCATTTTCATTCTTTGAGCAAACTCTACCTACAAAATTGCTGCCATAGATGTTTATTAGGAGATTACTATGGAAACTCACCTTGACAAACATTGACTACCGGTAGGGGTGTCAATGGACCGGTTTTGGATTGGATTCAATCCGATCCAAACCATATCAAATCGGTTTTGGATGGTCCATTATAATTATTGGATTGGGCCAATCCAAAATAAAGTGGTCCATATTCTTATCGGTCTAAATCTGATCTAAACCAAATTCCCAAAAATCCGATCATTAGGCTAAATCCTTGTCCAATTTGAAACCAATCAAAATTGAAGATGGCATAAAAACACTTTTATGAAAATACTTTTATTAAAACACCAATGAAAGCACTTTTACGAAAGCACTTTTATAAAAGTAATTTTATAAAAAGTACTTTTACAAAGGTAAAGTACTTTTACAAAAGAACTCTTATAAAAGTATGTTACAATAAAGCACTTTTATGAAAAAGCATTTTAATAAAAACACTTTTGTGAAAGTAATTTTATGGAAGAACTTCTACAAAGTACTTTTATTTATTCACTTTGGACTAGATTGGACTTGGTTTGTATGGATTTGGAGTAGGCTGGTGGTTTATGAATACTAGCACGGTTTTTTTTGAAGAAGGAAAATGAGCAACATAGGACACTTTTTAGTCTTAAAACTTAAAAGAATTCATTTTTAGGAAAAAAAAACATTTGGTTCATAGCAATATTTTCTCATTCTGTCTATTTTTACCTATTATTGTCCATTTTAGAATTTCATCTTGGGTAAGAATGAAAAAGAATGAGAATTAAACCAAACATGGCCTAAGTTTATTAAGAATGAAAAGCTAATAATCAACTAGAAATGTTGACATGGAATAATAGATATTTTAATTGATGAATTAGAGTCCAAATTGCATTAGAATTAATGCCAAGGGGATGCTTGAAGAAATCAGCTCATTAAGATTACAAGATTAACAAGATACAAAATTTGTTAATCAATGGATACATCATACGTATTTATGCTCATTCATACAATGTGGTTTGGACTAATTAAATAAACTATTTGATATGGCCAAATATTCCAATCCAATCAGGCCTTGTGCTGTCTAGGGCGACTCCGGATCTCCTGCCCACATCTACTCACAACACACTACCCCCATGAATTGGGAACATCTCCCCCTACATAATACTATGTAGGAAGATGAGATATTCTCCATGTGTGGTTGAGGTGAGATTGGTTTCTATCAGGGCAAGCCCATGCTTACACCATCCCAATAGCCTCTTGCACCCTTGCATCGGGAATATCTTCCCATGAAATAAAACATATGAGTGTGGAGATATTCTCCATGTGTGGTTGAGGTGAGATCGATTTCCATCAGGGCAAGCCCATGCTCACACCATCCCAATAGCCTCTTGCACCCTTGCATCGGGAATATCTCCCATGAAATAAAACATATGAGTGTGGAGATATTCCCAATACAAGGCTGTAAAGGCTGCTCGAATGGGTATTGTCCTGATGGAAGCCGAACTCGGCTGAGATGTTATGTGGGTAGACGTGGGCAGAACTTATGTGGGCAGGGGATCCGGACTTGTCTAAGGCAGCCTTACGAGGGTGCAAATAGACCGAATCATGATTCGTTCCAATTTTACCAATTTGGATACCCTCTATCAGATTTATTTCAAGATCGGATCCTAAAATAAGATTTATTTCAAGATCGGATTGAATTCGAACCACTCCATCCAATCCGATAAATGATTCAAATCAAATTGATTCAAACTCGATCTCCCTTAAACACTCACTACCCACCTTGACACCTCAACTAACTTGACCATTAGACTCTTTGCCCCTCGGACCATGCCCCAAGCCTCTGACGTATTTTTATGCTCGTAGGTAAAACATGCAATCAATCTCAACTTCAGAATTCCCAATTTACTCTTGTTGCTAAAATCAACAACAACATTCAACTGGCTAAAGCCAATCTCATATATTATGGGAGTGACATCAATGGAGGTAAGTTACCAAATGCATGGGGAGTTGGTAAATTCACTTGGGTTGTGGGTATATGAGGTATGCTATAGTATGGTTTTGAAAATCGGACTGGATTGGATGGTTAGATTGGTTGACCCGAGAACCGTTAGGTAATTGGTTCCATTTCATCCAAAAACCGTTGATTCAGTCAGCAGCTTACTGATTTAGGCAGTTGAACCATTGATCCATGAACCTGATAATAGTTTTTGGCTGTTTTTTATTTGATTTATTTTTTATTTTTAAATCAAAATGGGCCATTTGTTCGAATCAAACAATCAGACTATTTGACCAGGATTAGTGGTCATAACGGTTTTGTGTCCAATCCAAATTTTTAAAACTTAGGCTATAAAATTGAAGTCAAGGAAAATATCTATTTATCTATTTATTTATTTATTTATCTATATTATGTGCATGTAAAATATACATATTTAGATTTTTTAATTCCTTTTAATTTATAATTTAATTTATAAGGAAGAGTGGAAACCCATATAAAGAAAATGGGTAACATATTGTAAAATCACGAAGGTACCTTTTTATGAGCTAATCAAGGACCAATAAAGCTCTACTCATGAGTTTGACTCTAGGTTCACATAGTTCAACCCTCCGAATCCAAATTGGACATGCATTGCTTTACACAACAGTTCAATAAGTTGTGTACCACATTAACCATCTAATAATTAGATTCAAAAACTACATTCTTCTAACAAAAGCCTATTGCTTTTGTAATAATTGGGGGGGAGGGGAGGTAGTGCAAATCCCTTCTAACTCCCTCATAAGCAACCAAATGGTCTGAATCAAAAGAACAAATAACACTTAACTACTTTTAATAAAACTACCATTCACATTGACCTTAAACCTTAAGGTTATGTTTGGTTTGAAGAAAAAAGTAGGGAAAGGAAGGAAAAGGTAGGGAAACCTTTAAAAATCTTGTATAGGTTTCCCTACCTTTCCCTTCCTTTCCCTACATTTTTCTTCAAACCAAACATAGCCTAAGGGTTGAGCATGGGCTGATCCGCTCATTCCAAGGTAGAATCAGGAACCTACCTTGTAGGGATCGGTTTCAGGTTGTTAGGACTAGAACCTGCCTTATGAAGATCAGTTTCAAGGTCTACTAGTGGAATCTATTCTTTCCTTAGAAAAATGGAATATATTTTTTAAAAACTTGATTTTTAATAAGAACAACAACAATATAGTTCAAAACTTATATTATCTTTATTTTTTAAATTGAGTAATTTAATATGTAGATTATCATAATGTATTAATGTGTAGTTCAAAGCTTATCATTATAATTTAAATTTTGTGAATGTTACCTCTTATGTTACTTATTATACACATTCAAATATTAAATTGAAAAAAGAATCAAACCACTTAATTGACTCAATGGTCAAGTGAGACCATTGTCTTTGCAGCCATGAGTGCCTAGGTTCACATCCTCAAAGCATTTTGAGATTTATTTCTAGGCAAATTCAATTTCAAGGCTAGTTCCACCAATGCCGGTTCTCTAGGTAAGTTCGAGTAGGTTAAAACCCCTAGACCTTGGAAGTAGCCTAGGTAGGTGTCAATTTCAAGAATTTGGAATTAGACCCCACATAGTAACATATTGGGTAGGGTCGGTTTGAGGTTGGTTCCATTTGGTTTCTTGTAGATCCTATCCATTTGCTCACCTCTAATAACACCCAAAAATAATCTAACCTGGCTTTGCTTTCATCATGCAAATATCTTCCCAAACTCCATTAGTAAGTACTGATATGTCTCCACAATTGACTTGCAAATAGAGAAAGAATTAGTCTCTTCATTATCTATATTACTATTAAAAGTGTAAATAAGGTCTAGATTTTGGACTTTTTCTAAAATATCCTTATTTTTGAATTTGATCCCTCTTTATTATGAGGGTCAAAAACATAATTTGAACTGCCATTTTTAAGGTTTGTTTGGTTTGTAGTTGAAACTGGAATTGAAATGGTCTATTCTCATAGCCTATTTGGTTCAAATGAGAGTTGGAATCAGCTAGAATGTGATCCCATTCCCAAGAGAGGGGGAGGGAACGGCCGTTTCCTTAAATGAGGAATGCCATTCCACCGGGAATGGGAATAGGATTCTCATTCTACCCAACCAACCAATTGAAATTTGAACGATTATAGACCCCTGTTCTTGTGAAACCAAATGGGCCTTTATTAAATTCTTTCTATTGCCTCTTATTAAGTCTTATGTTTTAGGTATTAATTCCCATTCCCTCTCACTAAATCCTATATTTAGGGTACATCAATAAATGAACTTTGTGAACTTTTCTTGATTAAAACACCCATACTTATGAATTTGGTCCCTCTCTAACTTTGTGGGTAGAAAATATAAATTAAAGTACCATTACATTAATTCCACTTCATTCAATTCTTTATCATTAAGGTGTTAATTCCCAATCATTAATAGGGAAGCAATGATGTCATAAGTTAAATAATAAAAGTTAGAAAAATAGACAAAATGTAAAAAAAATTACAAATACAAAAATTTTATAGAAAATTATGACATATCTAACATATTATAAATTTGTCACATTAAACAAAAATAAGTGTGATAAAGGAATTATTTTTAGAATTAATTTTGAGAATTGAATAAAAAAGTTAAAGTTGTCCAAGAATGAGACCTCTTTTTATTTCAAGTCAAATAGGTCAACAAACATGATCATCATATAATAAAAACTCAAAACAGATAGAAATAAAAAAATTATAGAAAACACAAATCTTACACATCTCATATTTAATCAATAATAAATATGTTAGATAAGAAGTATTTTTATTGATTACAAAATTAAAATATAAAATTAAAATCCAATAACCACCATGCTTTAATTACTTTTCCCTTTTAATGGATTCTAATTAAGATATTAAAATTATTATATATTATTATATGAAATTGTCATGTATAATATACGTACATATTTACTAGTCAAAATAAAACACATTTCTGTATTTCCATAATTTACACAGACAAATAAAAATTTCAACAATAATGTTAGAATTTGGCTTCACTGACTCTTTAACAATGCTAAGAGAACCATCTATCAAAAGGAATGGATTCAAAACCTTCATCTGGTCTCCAACCAACCCTAACACCCAACCAGATGCATCTGGTTCGATGTTGAGGTCAGCCTTCGTAATAAACCTTGGAACTTCGTAAATATATCCTTCACCATGTATTAAGGGTACCATTGATGGGACAGGGTGGGTTAGATTTGATATTTTATTAGTTGGTTCAGGTTGAAGTGCTTTGGTTTGGGTTGAGTAAAACCCATACCCGACCCGACCCATTGATGCCATCCTTAAAACCGTCAACTTGATTCTGTAAGTCTGAAATCCGATTTGACTATAGAAGCAAGTCGGATTAAAATTTTTGACATGTTATTATATAATTATATATATATATATATACATGCATGAAAATATATATCTTATTTTTTATAAATGGATATTAAGTTCATGTCAACAGTTTCTCTCTCTTCACTATATAACTTTGAATTTCACATAACCCATTTAATGATAGTTCAATTGTCCAAATCAAATGGATTAGCCCATAAAGATACATTAAATGACAAAATATAAAAAAATATATAAAATATACATATATAAAATTATATGTATATACATGAAAATATATCTTATATTTTTTGTATAAATGGATATTAAGTTCATGTCAACAGTTTCTCTCTCTTCACAATATATCTTTGAATTTCACATAGCCCATCTATCTAGGTGATAGGTTAATAGTTCAATTGTCCAAATCAAATGGCTTAGTCCATAAAATCATAAATTAAATGACAAAATATAAAAAATATATAAAATTATGTAAAAAATAAAATTTACAAAAATTTGAAAATCTTGACATCTTCTCTAATATTCTGATATTTTATATTATTATATTAAACAAAAATAAGTGTGATATTGAGAATTATTATTATAAATAAATAAAATAAATTGAAAATACAAAGATATAGTAAAAGATAATTAATTTTTAATTTTTTCCCGATAAATGAAAAAGATAATTAATGTTTAACTTGTAATTTGCTGATATACCCTTTAGGCATAATTTGAAAGTAATACAAATATAAATATGTAGAGTGCAAAACCTTGTATTTTGTATTATTTTGTATGCATTTGCACACTAGTTACATATTTGTATTTATAAAGAACTGATTTTAATTAGGGCATTTGATTAGTAAAATGGCATAATATCCAACATTGTACAATATTGAATATCCATATTTAGGTGGTTATCATATATTTGCCTTTTTTTTTCTTGAAAGATGGGATATATGTTTGCTTCGATGGATCTTTTATTGGAACATATGTGATGTGGTCAAGGTCATCAATGGAGTCCAAAAATTTGAAACCTAATTTCACAATCAATTCAGTCATTTCATTTGCAAAGTTTGATCAGATTTAGAACATAATTTGATCTGAACTAGTGTGGTATAATTAGGATTGTCAGTGCAGTCAAAATAATAATAATAAAAAGGAAAATTTCTAATTTATCCTTCTTACAAATTTTTATTGATTTTTTAAATATATTATCCTGAACCTTCACCCATTCTTACATTACTCTCATATTGTCATTCATTCCGGTCCCTACAATATATGATCTTTGATTCAATATTTAGTTCCATTATTTTAAATTTGTACAATCTACTCACATATACTCAAATCATATCTATGAAAATATCATTTTGGCATTCAAATTATAAAGCTGATAATAGGGCTGAAAATTGATCATATCAAATTGGAATAGAGGATATCTAAAACTGATTTGATAAGAATCCTAGAGGTCAACTATTGAGGCCTATGTACAAAACGTAATTCCAATTTTATTTGTTTACAGATCTGGATATCTGATCTAAAATTGATTTGATAAAAGTCTTAAAAAGGTTTTATAAATTTAACATAAGTTCATAAAGTAAATATAAAACAAAAGGTCTTCTCATCATCCAAGCCTTATCCAATTATATGGGGTTGACTATTCGTGGTTAAATCATTTCTTACTATTTTTATCCATGTCTATTTTGGCTTTTTCTAGCCCTTTTAGTCAAAGTTTTTAAAATCGATCCGGAGAATGAACCAGTTAGGGATTCGGTTCTCAGGTCGAATGGTCCGACCATTTGAGTTGAACGGTCAGTCCGTTTTGACAAAAAATAAAATAAATTTAAAAAATAAAAAACAGTGAAAACCATTCGAACGGTTCAAACAGTTCGGACGGTTTGAACGGTTAACCGCCTGAGTCAACGGTTTGCTGACCAAAATCAATGGTTTTTGGGAAAAATCTAGTTTTCTGGAAAAATGGAACTGGTCACCTGTTTTTCTAGTCCGGTCCAGTTTTGAAAACCATGCTTTTAGCCTTTCTAACTTGAAATAAATTACTTTTTCTTACCGGGTGGTCTCGTATACATGAAATCAACTAATTAAACTATCTTAGGGTCCGTTTGATTTGCAGGAATAGGGGTTTGGAATCGGAATCAGAATGGGCTATTCGGATAAACCCATTCCCATTCCTGCTACAATGACATTCCTCTATTTGAGGAATGAAATCCCATTCCTACCAATTTTAATTCTCATTCCTGTCTAAATCAAACAATTATGAAAATGGACCATTCCAATTCTGATTCTAGAGGATTTCAATTCTGATGCCGATTCTGATTCCAACTACGAACCAAACGGACCCTTAATCTACTTTTTCTCGGTTTATCACCTATTTACCAACTCCTATATTCTTTCAAATGGCCACAATTATGATCCTTTTATTTTTTGTTCTTCCACTCATCCATCTCAATGTATATTTCGGTCGCACTCTTTATTTGGAAATGTTGTTTCTTGGATATCCGGTGCTCTACTCTACTCTATACAACATAGTAGTTAGTCTTACAATTATTTTATATATTATTTTTTTTACAATTTAAGTGATATTTACTTATCACAATAAAACTTCCGATTCACCCTCCATTAGCCCATCTTACCCTAATTCTATGGCAATATTCTCTTCAATCTCTTTGTTATAAATTATAGAAACAAGATATCAAATGTCAATTTCAGCTATCTTTTAATCTCCAATCTCAAATGTCATCTAATTTACACTCTCTTATTTATAAATCTCTTATTCTCTTACTATTATTTTTAAATCTCTTATTTATAATGCATTTGTCCAAGTTTAAATAACTTATACACTTCTATATATTTTCACCATGTTATGTATGATATCACGGGTAGATCCGTTTGATACATACGGTTGAACCGCTGATCCGACACCCGAATAAACGGTTCCATTTCCGGGTTGTTTCTTTGAAACATTCGGTGAAATCTGAAGGTTATGATCCAACGGCTTAAATGTCACATCTTCAATCCCAAAAGCGATAGATTGTAATCCAACGGTTAGACATCTCTTCACTTGTCCCCGCCGCCAATGGTACCCTTCCTTGTCTCATTCCTAGTTCCCTATTTAATGAACCTGCATTTCATCATTACGTATTTTGTCTATCTTTTCAAGCTCCAGTATCCAACCCACTCTCCCCTCATTCGCTCTCTCCTTCTTCCTCCTCTCTCCTGAGAATCCCAACCGTCTCTCCTCTCCTCTTGTATATTTGTCGATTCTCTCTCTCTCTCTCTCTCTCTCACTCACTCTCTCATCTCTGTTTCTCAACCAAAAATGTTGAATCCAGACGCCAGGCCCTACAAGCTGAAAAGCCCATCTCTTCCTCTGTTCTATCCACCAGCTCCACCACCACCAAAGATGGCAACGGTGGTTCCAACTCTTCCACCGCAGCTACCACCCTTTGGGGCCTTTGGGCCTCTATTTTATCATCCATTTTACCCAGTTACAGGCCATCAGTACCGACGACCATGCAGCGTTTACTACTGTCCTCCACCTCCACTTCATTTTCCTACTTACGCAAGCTGCACCATTGCTGCAGAGAACCAGATCAAGAGCATGGAGGTGAAAAGTGGCGGTATTTCAAGAAGGATTTTTCCAGCGAGATTTAAGGGGTCATACAGACGGCCCTTCTGGTGGGGTTTCCAAGAGAAGAGTAGCTGTAGGTGGATTTGGAGACCAAAGGCCGATAAGGCGGAGGAAAGCGGCCGTTCATGTTCAAAGCTGGAGACTGCAGATAATCTCCGTTCAACTCCTCCCACTCCCACGGTGGTGTTTAATGGCTGTGAGTCCATTCTTCATGGCAGTACAACTGTTATGATAAAAAATCTGCCCAACAAATTGAGGTTTTCCTCTCTCCCTCTCTTTGTATATCCAAAAAAATATTCATAGTCCCTAGACTTTTTGCTTGAGAACATTTCTGCATTCTGCATTCTGCATTCATGCACAGCCGGAGAGAGCTCTCTCTCTCTCTCTCGCTTTCACTCTCCTATTTCAACATGGATCATGGATGCATTTTTTCTCTTGTAAAATATTTACGTTAGCAAAGTCCCAGTTGGAATTTAAATGATCGTTGCTTGCAACAGATCATAACCTCGAATCCTGTTTGTAATTTGTATTTTTCTTCATTAATCTACACACACTTTCTCACTCTGCATTTTGTTTTGTTTTTTCTTCTGAACTTGTTATTTGTACTTCATGTCAGTAGGGAGATGTTGCTGGGCTTACTTGACAAGCACTGTGCTGAGGAGAACGAGAAAGCCCAGTTGGGGTTGGACTCGTGTCTCTCTGAATACGACTTCGTGTACCTTCCCATGGATTTCTGGTAATCTTCTCCTCTTTTCTGTTTCTTCTGCAGTTTTCTGTAACAAGAAAAGAAAGAGAAAACATCAGTAACCCTTTTGTTTCAGAGGTTGATGTTTGTGGATTTTTCTTCTCTCTCCACTCCTCAGGCTTGGGAACAATCTGGGTTACGCTTTTGTGAATTTCACCAGCAGCGTTGCAGCAGAAAGGTTCTACAAATCGTTCAATAATTACAAATGGAACAGGTTTGAATCGAAGAAGGTTTGTGAAATTCGCCAAGCTAAGATCCAGGTGAGCTTCACCTTTCTATCTTTTCTATACACATTAAGAACTTTCTTCATTTTTTTTTAATTTGGGTTTTCATTAGTTCTATATCACTTTCTTTCTTTCATCTGGGTTTATTTCAATTTCCTTTTTTTGCATCTGGTTCAGGGAAAGGAGGCTCTTCTTTCGCGTTTCCGGGCATCCAACTTCGCTTGTGATACAGAACTCTTCTTGCCAGTTCTTCTCTCCCCACCTCGGAACGGTTCTACATCCTGTCCACCTCCTTCAGTCGTGGGAAGACTGAAGACCAGTTAGGGATGATGCCCATGAAGAATGCCAGGTCGCAAATGACCATTTTGCCCTTGTGATTTAAGCCAGGCGTTTACTTAAAATTAAATAAAAAATCACACGTGGCAAATGTTTGTGGTTTTCAGGCTTTAAGCAATCCCCACCGCCCCACCCTTCCTAGCTTGGGAAGTTGCAGCTTATGATTAGTCGGCTTCTCGGCTTCTCCTTTTATCTTTCTGTCAGTTATAGGTTTAGAAGAATCCATTGTGTTATATATACTACGCAGGATGCGCTCTGTGCATTGATGATGGTGATGATTACCTGTGTTTTCATTCTATCCCCAAGATGGCTTAGGATTCTGTGTCTAGGGTGCGTAGTACGCCACTGGGGGAGGGAATTAGAAACATGGGTTATAAGTTGTAGGTTGTAACTCTTTTTGATAAGCAGTTAGAGCTTGGAACTTGGGTACTGCTTATTTGTCTGAACTTTTTAATATTAGGGGTGTAATCATCTTGCCAATGGGTGTAAGTGTAACCGTGCAAGGTTTCTTTTATTTTGTGTTTTTGTGGTTTCTGAATCCTGAATGCTCTTTAAGGCGTGTTTTGATGATAGTTGAAGACTTGAAGCGGCTGAACTGATAGAATAAGTTGTTCAGGAGGTTGTGAACTCTTTCAGTAGATCCTTAATAGCTGAAGCTCAAAAGTGGGTTGGTTACCATAAACACCCACTGAAAGATAAAAGAATAGGTCATTCAGTTCAGCTCCTTGATGGTGATCAGGGTTTCTATCTTTATTAGGTCAATAAGCCTCCCAACTCTCCAAAATTTCATTTAGAGGTTCAAGGTATTATCAGCACAAACCATTAAAAGGTTTAAATGACAGAGTGTAAAAATAGTTGAATAATTTACTACAAGTGTTGGGAAATGATGGAAGAGTTGAGATATGTAAACATAGTTGATAACTCGATATAAGCGGTATTAATTGTTGTATCCAGAATGGATATTTTCAACCTTCTAGTTTAATTTCCTCAAATATTATTTCATTTTATGTAAAATTCAATGGTGATTTATCATGAGTGCATTTGATATAAATGGTCACTGTTTCTTAGCAAACCTTTTCCCTGACCCAGACTTTTTAGATCAGATATTACTGACATTTCTGGAAGAAAATGGTTTAAGCGTTTTTCAATATATTTTATCAGTAAAAAAGTCTTTTAAATTATATTGGTTCACTGGTTTGATATTTGGAATTCGTTCTGCGTTAATATTTGTAATTTTAGTAAGTGTAAATTTACAAATTGTTACTTCATACAAATTGACTTGTCTGAACCTCCAATATTTATTCAAGATTATGGGGGAAATTTAAAATGTCATTGATGTATTAATGGTCATTTGAACAACAATGTTGAGTGATAAGCTGTGGATTAATTATAGCTTAGTTCTGATTAATAATCTTATTTATTAATGAATTGAAGAAGATTGGCATTGCCTAAATGATGGGAATAAATATTAAACTCTAGTGATGTATTTATCAAGGCTATGATTGGATAAAGTTCTGTTTTAAATAACTTTTTGAAGAATGAGTTATGAGTAATTTCTTAAAAGCTTTTTTCTTCTCTTTTTTTAAGTTATAAACAATTAATTCGTAGAATGAATTATCAGATTAGATGAAGATCCTCTTACTGTTACTGTCATTACCAGTAATAAGTCTTTTGACTTTTGAGGTGAATTTTCCTTCCCTTCAACAGTTGTGATTCCTTTTCCCACATGACCCTTTTGTGGGAATATTTGAGTTTATGAAGTCAATCCATAATTTCTAGCTCAGTACATATTTTCCATACTAATTTTTAAAGAAGGCATGAAGGTCTCTGAAATTAAGAGTGTCAATGGACCGGTTTTGGATTGAACCCTATCCAGTCCAAAATCAATTTCGGTGGATTGGATGGTTCAATAAAATATATTGGGTTGGACCAATTTGGTCTAAAATATTTATTAGATTGAATTGAACCTGGTATATCCATAACAAATCTATATTGGGTTGGATTGGATTAAATCAATATCTAGTCCATTTATATAAGATAAGAATATATGTATCAATGGATCAGGTTTGGATTGAAAGCAATCTAAATCAAAATGTATTTGAGCATATTAGACGGTCTAGACATTGAATTGGACTAGTCCAAGTTGGTCCAAAGCATTTATGGATTGGATTGGACCTGGTCCATTTATAATGGACTCACATTAGACTGGATCTGTTTGGACCAAATCCAGTTCAATTGACACCTTTATCTGAAACCAATCCCCCCATAAGTTTGTTCTATCAAAGTGTTTCAACCAATTCTGTTTATCTTTCTCTTATCCAGCCTATGGCTTGTCCATTTAAAGATCTCCAAATTTTATGTTAATAATTGCATTAGAAGGGAATTAAGCCATTAGTCATAATGACATCTAATTTCTATATCTTGAGAAGCCAGAAGATTAAAGGGGAGTGGTGGTGGAATTGAGGCTTCTCTTTTCGGTAAGGTAGTTGAATTGAGCTGGTTGAGAAGCTAGAAGATTAAAGGGGAGTGGTGGTGGAATTGATGCTTTTTTTTGGTAAGGTGGTTGAATTGAGCTGGCTGAATGTCTTGTTTTTGGTTGTCTTTAGAATGAAAGGATTAGCTGAAATTGATAGCTGTTCATTGGCTGTGGGATCAATCATTTAGCTCCATATCGGACATAAAGTGCAAATGACCCACAATCACTCAAACTCTCACTTGCATTTATGGCTGGTGTGGAGTAAAACGTAGGGCTGCAAGTTGGGAGTGGTTAGGTCGGGTTGAGGTCAATCCTAGCCCAACCTTAAGTTCTAAACCCCAACCCTAATCCTAACCCAACCCGACCTTCAACCCGTCTTACCCAACCATAATCCTAACCCTAACTAAATTCCTTCAATCCTAGCCCAACCCAACCCAACTCGAAGTCAACTTCGGGTTCGATTGGGTTCGGGTTGAGCCCAACCCAACCTTCTTCCCATCCCTTAAAATCTCGTAAAACTTCTTAATCTCATATCTCAATTCAACTTTCACTACATATATTAATCATATGTTTTATTAGTATTTATTTGTTGATGTTTTTATTAGTTCTTTAAGTACAAAATTAAAAAAAAGAGTGTTTGAAATGATTATAGTTTATTTTGAGTTTAGCTTATAATAGATCTTTTATGGGCTATGGATGGAAAATAACAAAGAG
Source organism: Nelumbo nucifera (assembly GCF_055504915.1). Lineage (NCBI taxonomy): Eukaryota > Viridiplantae > Streptophyta > Magnoliopsida > Proteales > Nelumbonaceae > Nelumbo > Nelumbo nucifera. The sequence continues at coordinate 30,225,170 of NC_142649.1, forward strand.
GAGATAAAGAATAAAATATTCAAAAAATATAAGAAATGTTATTAAGGTTTGGGTATTTCCAATTAGGATAAAGTGAAGTGATTATCTTAAAAGAAATAAATGATAGTATGTAGTAGGGGCTATACAACTATCATGCATATAAAAAAAATCAATGTATGATATATATATATATATATATATTTATTTATTTATTATATATATATATATATTTATATATGATATGTACTATAGAGTTGGGTTCGGGTTGGGTCGTGTTGTTCGAAGGGTCAACCCTAACCCTAACCTGATTATTGACTTGACTCGAACAAAGCCGACTTTTTAGGTTAGGTTAGGGTTGGGTTTGATCAAACCTGGCCCAAGTTGCAGCCTTGGTGTCATTTGATTGCACTTTTTAGAGGTCTTGGATATGAAAATGCTACTTTTTAGACCTCACCCTTTGTTTGGTTTTACCTCTTAAATATGGTTTGAATCTTATTTTCAGATTTGGAAATAATAGACCTTGGGCCGGCTCTTAATGCGCTCAGATGTGTTTTAGAGCTGGTGCATAGTCCAAAATATCTTTACAATATTTTGGAAATGACACGAGTTACCCCTAATAACCCTAAACCCAAAAAATCTAAACGTTTGACCTCTCTTTTTCTCTCGCTCTCGCTCTCTCTATCTCTATCTCTGTCTCTGTCTGTCTGTCTCTCTCTCTCCCCCTATCTTCTCTCGCTCTTGCTCTCACTCTCGCACTCACTTTCTCTCTCTCTCTCTCTCTCTCTTGCTCTCGCTCTCTCTCTTTCGCTCTCTTCGCCCTGTATTCCCGCCACCGCTGTTGCAACCTGTAGTGGCGGCTCTCTCCCCCCTGTTTGCTGCTGCAACATGCAACAACGGTGGTTTGGTGAGTAAAAATATTTAATTATTCATTATTTTAATATTTTTATTAAATTTACTTGTGTTATTTATTAATTATTTTTATTATCTAGTAATTTTTAATTATTTTATTAATTTTTCAAAATTATTTTAATTTTTAATTATGTAAATTATTAGTTATTTTAATATTTTTTAGTCACTAATTATTTTTTAATTTTAATCATTTCATTTATTAATTAGTAATTATTAGTTTATTATTTATTATTTGTATTGTTTCAATATTATTTTGAGGTTGAAAATTATTTTTTATGAGATCATGTAAATTGAATTCAACATTTCCAAATGGTATATTTTAAGGGTAAAATAGTAAAATTGATAAATTTCAGATGGTAATGGATTGATCCAACACAACAAACTTATGGATTCACATTCATCTAAAAAGTAGAAAAGCATCTATGCCTCTTTTTAGATTTCAGACATTTAATATCTTTTTAACTTTTCAGATCTAAATTTTCAGATTTATCAAATGCCATTTGATCCCACAGGCATGAAAACAACTATAGAATTCAGCTAATCCCCTCTCGTCTTTAGGGAAAATTTGCAGGGCCAATGAGAGCCATTGCCTTTTATTGTATCTCTATGTTGGTGAATAGTGGGATCTACACTCCACTATCATTTGCCTTGTTATACAAGCCTCATATACTCAACTGAATTAGAGAGGGAAAACATGATTTAGGGTTTTTCTCAATTGTCTTTCTTTAGTTTCCATGTAAAGATCGATATACCCTCTACTCGTTTCATTCATTTGGCATTTCACAATGTCAAAAAGTGTATTTATTTTTTACATTTTCAACTTTCCGTGTCATACCTCCATTAGTCTAAAAATTCAACTAGTCTAATAGTCCAAATTGACCCCACCCTCTTATATTTTCTTTTAACCTTAATGGGTTCAATATGGGAAAATGGGCTGAAATAATACATATATAGTTCATGCTTTTTTTTTTTTTTTTTTGAATTTCATTTCAGTGGGTACAGTTGACTCCATTGAAATATATGTAGCTCCGCCCCTGTCAATACTTAGTGTGGGTTGATACCTTAAGCATTCTCATTCATGTCTTAGTGTTTGCTTGGAGCAAACAAGAGAGCAAAAGTGTTAAACAAACTATTTCTTTTTGCAAAAGGAGAAAAAGAGTTTTAATCTTTTTTACAAGAAAAACAAGGGCATTTTCAGTTAATGTTTTGGTTGCAGTTTTGAGTTTATTCTATCAAGCTTGTGGTAGATGTTCTTGACTTTTCAATGGTTTATTTGAAGAGGGTTTTTGCAGACATGTTTAGAGGGGTCTTTCCCATCTTCTTGATGCACAGTTGCTCTTGTTTGCTTATTTCTCTTCTCATTGGGTATCTTTTATTGTTTCTGCACATCTTTTGATTGATTTACACATTATAAACAAGAGGTGTTAACCCTAACAAATGGTATGTGCCGATCCAACAGAACCAAACTGAACCAACCAAATTATATAGGGTTTGGGTCTGCTCATCTACATTATGTTTCTTTATTGTAAGTGGGTTGCGATCTGTTTTGGTTATTCCAAATTGATCAAGTCTGGAGTGAGTATATATACAAAATTCTATATTAATTATACATGTATATTGTCAAATTACAAAGATACTCCAAGTTTAATACCTATTTTTCTCATATGTACTTGTAATTATATATTATCATGGTTTCGAAATGTGTCAATTTAACAAACAATTAGGTTTATTTTCAATTTACATGTTCAAAGTATAGTTGTCGATTATAATCAGCTCTTAATAGGTCAAACCCGATAATCCTGATTCTATACATTTACTTATCGGGTTGGGACCCGGTCTATTCTAACCCAGACCAGATCTGTCCCATTGACAGCACTAGTCTTTTTTCGTTGATTGTTTTTGAGCGGTGAAGAGGAAGTTTTGAAGAGCAACGCACTTCGTAATTTGTATCATAAACTCTTTCTTATCCTTATATTGTTGAGTATTCTTTTTATGATTACCACCACTTAAGTTTACAATGATCTCTAGGCAATATTTGTTTGCATTTTTTCTCCATAAAATAAAATATTTCGGCTTATGTAGAAACTCTGTTTTTCACCCAATTCTAATCCTTTGGCTGCATTTGGTTGCAGTGCAATTTTATTTGCACTAGTATAAATGTATGGGAGTATAAATGAAAAAAATGCAAATTCTCGTTTAATTTTATTTTGGATTTTACTTTATTCTGCTTTATGTCTTAATTTGTACTGCAATCAAATAAAATAAGCTAAAATTTGAAACAAAAATAGGTCAGAATTTACATTCAAAGCATTTTCACTGCCATAGTTTTGCATCGTTAAAAATTTATTTGCATTGCAACCAATACAGCCTTTGTGTAAAAGGTTAGGAAAACAAAGTTTTAAGGGGAGAAAATATAGCTTACATATTTCCTATAATGTTTTTATACTATATCCATTTTGTGTGTGTGGGTGGGTTTGGGGGGGGGGGGGGGGCGGGATTTGAAGCAGATGGCTAATGGATCCTACATGGGAATCGTACCTTCCTTCCAACTGGGAATCATATTCCCTGATTTTAGAATCAAAATTCAAGGATCCTACTTGAACCAAACCAGACCAGATTTGAACCAAAAGAGAAGGGAGTGATTATACCTGATCCAGAGAAGTAATATCTCCCAAAGTTGGTGTTCACGCCCAAAAAAGACACCAAGATCAGCTCCCACTGAAGATGACATAGTGATGATGGAGCCAAACCAGCAGTGTTCGTCCCACGAACCAGGTTCTTCTGAAGAACTCGATGGGAGACTGTGAGCACCACACGAACAATCAGGAACGTTTCTTGATCATCTCGAACTGGTAGAAAAAGGGTGGCTGCTGTTGCTGGAGGAGAATGCTAGAGAGGAAGGTGGCGAATTGCTATTTTCTTCTCTAGGGTTTCTGAGATCCTATCTCAAGAATGCAGAGTTGTCTGCTGAAAAACACCTTGGGTTTGAATTCAAGTAATTCGAAATTAGGGTTCTTCCTCCTCTTTCTTAATGATTAAGAAAAACCTCCTAATCATATCAGGAGTTGCCCTTATCCAAATCTGTATTTGGATTAGGACTCTTCTTAATCTTATCTACAGATTAGATCAGCCTTATGGCTCATCCTAATCTCAGATCCGCCCCCTTAATTGACTGATCAAATCAGCCCAGAACGAAATGGGCTTTAGGCCCATTAAGTAATAAGTGCTCAATAGTCTTCCAAACTGCTGCCCAGTTGGACTTCTTTGTATGGCGTGGGACCCAAGCATTGATCTACACACCAGCCACATGGGTTCGGCCCAGCATCTGTTACAAGGCCTAGCCGAATTCACTAGGAAGCCCAGTGAACCCCTTGAGTCCATCACATTGACCCTATGGGCCCAACACTTACACTAAGTGATCCCTGGGCCAAGCCATCTTATAAAAACCTAGGGACTGTGGGCAGATGCAAGATTAGCCCATTAGGTATTATCCTAAATGGCCTTACACTTAACCTCTCAGCCCATAATGATCAAGCACTGCCCGACAAGAGAGGACCTCTCCCTCGGCTGCAAGGAACAGTGCTGCACTCTCCACTTACATGGATCATGGGAATTAAAACCATTTGCAAACATTTTGAAACCGTACATAAATATATATCATATATATAAATTTTGCAAAACAAAATTCCAACAATTGAAATCAACTGTCGACAGTTTGGTTTCCATTAGAGAGAGTGCATCCCCGATCATTACCTTTGTCCGACAAAGGGGTTGATCCGTCACTATGATCACCCACTCAGATGAATTCTCAGACTGTCCTAACATACCCAGGTTTTGACCCCCGCTAAGGATCTCACTGTTTGGCATATCAAGGACAGCCCGATCCGACACCTAGTGCAGTACCATAATCGGGTCTAGGGGTCAGGTGTAACTTTCCAATTTTTCCCATCAATCTCCAAGGTCCAGGGCAATTCTAGAAATCTGGTCCAGTTCAAGGGTTCAAGTAATCCTATACTACGTATGCCTTGGGTCTCACCCTAGCGGCTGAGACAAGCCACCCCAACAGTTGGCAGCACACCAGCGTCAGCCTTGGTAGGATAAATCTCCTCAGACTTATCCAACGACTGTGAACATTTAAAACTAACACAAGTCTCATTAAGTGTCCAGTTTTAGGGTCTTACACAAAAGCATACCACACAACATGAATCAAACATGTACTTTATTTATTTACATTAAATATCAAAAGTATATCAAATCAGATTGAAGCTAAGGGCATACAAAACTGTCTAACAGAGGATTATTAAGGGATGTGATAACCAAATTGTACTACATATGAAAGTGTTAGGGCTGTATCCCAGCCATCAATACTCACCACGTGGGTACCAATGCAACTAAGCTTTGTTTGATGGCCTTAGCCACATCAGTAGCTCTGAGTCAGCACCGAAGCAGGCGATCATGATGTCTTGTAAAGACCCCAGATGGATAAGCTCTAACTCATACCATGTCGAAGAGTGCAAAGCCCTTGAAGATCATGGGTCTCGACCTCTTCGACAGGATGATGCATGGAGTATGAAATATAGTTCAACGAACTTTGACACATGGCTATTTAAAGGCATCGCTCCTCAAGGTACACTCTCTCTAATCTCTTTTGCTATCTAGCCTTCATGCTATCATATTTCTACCCTCTTCGGCCTAACCAACGTTCTCATTTCTTACTGACTTGAGCGTCGGAGTGCCTTCCTCAAGGGCCTAATCTTTGAGACTTCTAACCACACTTTGGTTGCAGGTTTAGCTTAGTGAACCACTTTGCCCTTCCACCTTTGCTTGTCTAAGTTGGTAGGACTTCATCTATTGCGCATCCACCTTGGTTCGAATAGCAGGTCTATATCAAAACTTCTTTAATTTCCTGAAAGGTGGGACACCCTAACACACTTTTATCAACCAGAGAGAACCTCAATGGTTTCAAGGATCATTGGGAATCTTCTTTGGAAAATAGTACATCTGGCTCTCCCTAGTACAAAGATGGAACTTTCTCTTCAATGGAGATTTGATCTAGAGGGATGGGAATAATCATAGTAGATAATTTTTTCGAATCACCAAAAAGGGTTTGGGATCCCCGGGGGTCTTGGTACTCTAAAATAAAATTTACAGTTCATGTGTATATATTAGTTATTTCACTAAATCCTAGCATTATCAAAGCATATCTCAGTATATCTCTAAAAATTGCTTCTCACCAATGACCTTGCAGTTGAGAAGGTCGGTTGGCAACCCTCCAAATATGGAGAAACGAGATAAACCTGCATAATTGTAGGCTTTCTTGCATGTGGTTTGATCAGTGGACCACACATGCATCCCGCTTTGTCCCACTCCTAATCCCTCTGTAATGTGCATGTAATAGGTAATACCAAAAAGTTAGAATTGCATGGACTCGGCCGAGGCCTATCTTTTAGGTGTATATCAAATGGGCTTGGCCAAAGTCTTATATTTAAGGCCCAAAGAATTATGAACTACAAAGCACACAAGAATTTGGATCAGCTAAGTCACGGTTATAATGAGGCCCAAAACCATTTACTGAATATTGTGTAATATGATAGTCAATAGTAGAAAAATCTCATTTCAACAAAAATATCATAGATAGGAATATAACCACTATTGTTATTACTAAGGCTGTGTTTGGTTGCAATGCAAATGTAAATATATACATTACATATTTATCCATTTTTCGGTTCATGAATGCAAAAACGGTTCACATTTTAAATCGTTTTTGCATTCATCTTGTTTGTTTGAAATCGGTGCAAAGGTGTGGGCCCATCATTAAATACTCCAACTATCTTATGCTCCTGTGCCTTTGGTCAAAAAGTTAATCATCAAATGAACACAAAATTGTATCCAAAAAATAGGTATAGTAATGCTCTCTTCTCAGAATACAAAAGTGTCAGAAAATGCATTTTTGCTCTGATAATCATTACTTTTTTATGTTTCAAACAAACACTCGCAAATGCGAACCGGGGTACATAAATACCCCGGTTCGGCATTTGTATCACAAACAAACGGAGCCTAAGGCTCCATTTGGAAAGAGTGCAAATGCAATTATGCTCAATGCAAATGCAAATGCTGTCATTTCATGAACCTTGCATATATGTTTAACTGAAACTCTAGATGCTCAAATTTTGTGTACTGAGAGTCAATACATGGTACAAACACCTCCTAAGGTGCCATTTGGTAAATTTATTTATTTTGAAAAGCCAATGGGTAAAATTGAGCTTTGAGCTTTGTGTAGCAAAAAAAAAAGTTTTAAGAAAAATTTTTCTTTTTTGCATTTACTGATTCTTGATTCCTGAATGTAGAGAATTTGTTATGTGATTAGTATATCAATCAAACATTAAGAACCCCATAGTCCAGACTTTTGACTAATCAAGGCTCAAACCAAACTCGATCCATGTCCTCCTTGAAGTGTGGTAGTTAGTCCTTTTTTTCGTTTCTTTTTTTCAAAGTATCATAAGATTCAAAGCTCTTGTATGGTTTCCATAATTCAATCTATATGGGGCATTAGGCAGTGAAAGTCAATAAACTCACAAAAACCATCCCATTTTCCATTTAAAGTGAATGAGAAAAATAGAAATGAAGAGGGGTGGAGAACTTAAGAACAATCTCAATTTGCTAGCTAGATGAGCCTCCCAAAAAGGCTTTTAAATTTACCAATACCAAATTTCTCAAGTGTTGGTCCATTTTTTCCTGTTGTGTGGTTAAAGTTTTCTTTATTTAATTCTTATTTATCACATAAAAGCATTGCTACATTTTTTTTGGTGACACTGAAATTCATTAAAACCAAAAGGAATAGAATTACAGAGAAGAAAAGGAGTTCAGATCCACCCATTTTGCCAGCTAGAGAGGCATAGCCTCAAAGAAAAACCCCAAGGTCCTTAATACCTTTAGGCTCAGTTTGGAAGGAATACAAATACAAATATGTATAGTGCAAATACATACAAAATAATACAAAATACAAGGTTTTGCACTCTACATATTTGTATTTGTACTCCTTCCAAACTGAGCTCTAGGTGCAAGCTTGTGCATCAAAAACTTACCCTCCCTTTTAAGGAAAGAAAAAGATATATCAAGTCTTGCAGAACTAGCTAAAATATCTTTACACAAAAAGAAAGTATCTTTGGTTGTTGTAGGCTCTCCATCAACTAGAGCTTTAATAAGAGATAATTTTCCAACACAAAGGATCTGAAAATATTTCTTTAACTAGTTGATACACTTTAAACATGCCATTGATTCAACTCGCAATGAGGATGAACTATTACAAGGACCAAAAAGGATTGTCAGGATCACACCAGATGATTCTTGATAATGACCCCATAAGCAGCAGTCCCAACCTTTTCAAAACTTCCATCCACATTAATTTTCAAAGCATTTTCCTTTGGAGGCAACCAACAAGAACCGAAACTACTACTATCATGCACTTGCAAAGAACTTTTCTAATTTTTCAGCAAAATTGATAATTTTGGATCAAGTATTTTCAAAAATGATTTTTTTCTACTTTTTCACACAATCCACAAGAAAGTGGCAATTTGGGCTAAAAGGTCTTCTTTCCTATATTTGTCAGTTGTGCAAATACCTATCTATTTTTTTCATCCAAGAGGCAAAGGTTGAGAAAGACAAAACCCGGGCTGAATTGGGGTTGAAGAAAGACCCAAATCACACTGGTTTTGCATGGTCACAAATGAATAAACCATGTAGCATTGTTTTAGGATTTTTCCCACAAATCTGGCACAATGAAAAGTTTGTAAGACCTCTTTTTTCAAGATTTTGTCTCACTGCTAAGGCATTCTAAACACACCTCTAAAGGAAGTATTAATTTTTTGACCAATGTTTAAGGTCCAAATTGCTTTCCAAACTCTACTATCTATTTGGTTCCCATGCCTACCTTGGTTGGATGATGAATCATTTTTATCCCGTTGACAATTTTTGGCCATGCAATAGGCAGATTTAATAGTAATGTTCTAAGGAATTTCCTTTCCAAACAGAATGATCCTCTTGGTTTCCTAAATCAAAAACATTAATGCTAAGAATTTGGTTTTCCACTTCCTCAATGAAATTATTTCTATCACTTCAACTTTCCAGCATCTTTTGTCTTGATATATCAAGTCTTTCATCGAGATTAAACCTTCATTATATGGTTTGGGTCCCATAATTCTAAAGTTTTGGGACTCTCCTAACCATGGATCTTTCCAAATTTAGAGCTTGTTACCCGTATTGACTTCCCAACAAGCTCCTTATTTCAACACTTTTCTATTAGTTAGAAGACTTTGCCAACCCCATGACCCTCTCTTCTGCAAATTATCATTTAGAAAACTTTTAACCTTAATGTATTTTTCCCTGATAACTTTGACCCAGATATTATTCTCTTCATTGCACATTCACCATGCTTGTTTTTCTAGGAGGGCTAAGTTAAAACAATAAGGATCTCTAAAACCCAAGCCTTCATCAGAACAAACTTGCTTAGGGATGAGGAAGCAAGACATGGTTTATGCAGGGATGGGTGCAATTATAGATTCTAGAAGCACTTCCCTCCCTCCTTAATACAGAAACAGATCATATCAATTGGACACTTTTTCTTATTACCTTTCAATTAAATTAGATTTTTTTTGTTCTACCAATAAAAGTTGGTAAACCTAAGTAAATAATAGGTTCCTCTACTTTCTTCATCTTAAGACTTCTAGCCATCATCTTCTATAGTCTTGGATGCATGTTGCTACTAAAATAGATTTTAGATTTAGTAAAATTAAAATTTACCTATTACGTAAAATCCTTCTCATATTGATTGATTGCTTTCAAGAGAGTTTTACCTTCAACTAGCTCTACTCTAGAGAATAAATAACTATCGTCTACAAAAAGAAAGGTGAGAAATCACTAGACAATCTTTGGTGAATTTAATGCTTGAGAAAGGGCCTTAAAATAGAATACAAAAGGTAAAGCAACAAGGGATCTCCCTATGAGCCCTCTCTTAGGCCAGACTTTCCTAGTAGAGATCCATTGATCAAAATCTGGTAGGATACGGTAGTGACTGATGAGAATAAAAATTATCATATTTTTATCCCTAAATATTCAGTCTTTTATACTTAATTAGTACTTAATTGGACTCACTATGCTTGTATTTCGATTCCGGGCATGAAAGAAGGCGTCTGGAGAAAAACAAGGCTAATCGGGTAATTTTACCCAGTTTCGGCACCGTAAGATGATTTGGGCATAACTCTCCCATCCGGAATCCGATTGAGAAGATTCAAGATGCATTGGAAAGATAAGGAAAAACTCTACAACTTTTATGTTTTGAGTTTTGATAGATTCGGACTGAAGCGAGGTCAAAATCAGGCTCGGAGTCTAAGCAAATTCGTAGAGAAGCCCAGTTCGCAGAGAAGCCTTGCAGCGGCCCAATTCGTTAAAGAAGCCCAATACGAATGTAAGAGTAAAGAGTCCTATCAGATTCAATTTTCTGCTGTAATTCTAAGATAAAGGAGATTGAGATTACTAGATAAGAGATAGGATATGATTAGATCTAAGTTAATCCTTAGGAATTAGGACTTTTTATTTTTGAGAAGGAACTCTAAAAAGGAGTTGGAAACAGCCCCTCCTCCTAAAGCTATATAAAGGGGGGGGGGGGGGGGGGGACTAGCACTAAGGCATCAATCAAAACTCCTCCAAGAGAGCTTCAGCCTTCATGGAAGCAGTCAGCAACCCAGGAGGAGAAGAGAGGCGGCGAAGAGGAGAATTGAAGATTCAAGGGCGTGGAATTCCCCTCAATCGACTTTTATTCAAGAGTTTTTCTTTCTTCAAACTTTACTCTTTGTTATTATTCAATTTCACTTATGTTTAATCTAATTTTTTTCGTTGGAATGATTCTTTTCATTAACAATATGAGTAGCTAAATTTCTTGATCTAAGATTCGGATGTAGTCTTTTGATTTGCCTATGATAGATTATGTTTAATTGATTGGGACATTGTTTGTTGGGATTTATCTTTTATCTCAGAGCTTAATGCTAGAAATTAACTGGCCATTAATTACTTGAATTAAGGTATTGTGTAAAGTAGCGAGAGTGGAAGCATAATACTAGTTCGTTGAGATAATTGACCTAGGGTATGTGTTGCTTAGAGATAAGAACACTCCTTTGTGATCATTAAACTGATTTCCATTGATCTTAATGGGTTTGTGTTCATTGCCTGTGATCACAAGAGTAGACACACGGTTAGCATAAACACATGTGTTGTATCTTGAGAGAGAACTTCATATAATTTGGGGAAATCGGATCATAAATTCCTACAATGATAAACCAATCTAAGAAAACACAAGTATGTCATAGGTAATCATTTGATGAAACCCGAATCCTAGGCTTTTTAATATTCTGAATTAAATCTATTTACTTGCATTATCATTTCTTTAATTTGGCTTGAGAATTGAATTTCTAATTTCTAAATAATAGAGAAATCTTAGAAGTTGGTACTTGACAACACCTTCCCTGTGGGATCGACACTCTATTCACACACTATTACTTGCCCACGATCTGTATACTTTGCAAAAATCGTACAACAGTGACACATTACATTATACACTTATCCATCTACTTCCAAAACCCAATTTTTTTAGGATAATCCCAATAAAATTCTATTCGACCCTATCATAAGCGTTGCTCATATCCAATTTAATGGTCATCTTTGTTTTTTTCCTTTTGTTTTCCTCATGAAGTCAACCACTTCATGCACTACCAAAATGTTATTCTGAATTCGCCTTCTTGAAGTGAAAGCACTTTGATTTTCACTAATCACTTTATTTAGAAAAGGTTTAATTCCCTTCACTAGAATTTTAGCTATGGCTTTGTAAATGGTATTACAGACGCTAATAGGCCTATAATGAGTTGTACTAGTGGAATTTTTCACCTTTGGAATTAAGGCTAGACAAGTTGAATTGAATTCTTTAAGAATATGACCATTGCGGAACAAATCCTTTACAACTTTAATGACATTTTCTACCACCTCCTAGTATTTTTGAAGAAAATATTTTGAAATCCACCAAGGCCAAAGGCTTTCCTTTGAGCCATTTGAAAAAGGGCATCTTTAAATCCATATCTCAACTATCTTGTAGTAGGTACATTTTACTTCTACTTACTTGTTAGTGGTCGAGCTTCTCTCTCTAGCTACAAAGGCACATGCCACTAAGTGAAACTACCATTTATTATTATGTTCATTTACTTTAAACTGCACTTTACTTTTCTATAGTTACTTAAAACTTTTGTTCTTATTATTTATTAATTGTAGCACCACTAACCTGATAGTATGCTATAGTTATTTAACCTATTAAATAATTTATTACTTGCTATCTTTCTTGTCAATAGTCTTTTTGAAGGAAGGTTAAATCCATCATATGGATGGTCTAACCATGCTAGATGGTTGGATTAAATTTCAAAAATTTTCTTGCAACCTTTTGGGAATCGCATTCCTAGTCTTAGAAAAACTGCATTTTTCAAGGATCGTTCTTGCACCGAAAAAGGACCAGATCTGAAAACAAAAGGAGGGAGAAGTATACCTGATATGAATTCCATAAATGTAGCTCCCAAAGTGGTAGTTCACGCCCAAACTGAATCCCAAAACCAGCCTCCACTGAAGATGGCACAGCTTGGAATGAAGCTGGTTTAGTAATGGAATTTTTAGCAAAATTGCAACCCAAAGCTTTGGATCGTACAAGGGAGGTGAGAAAGAAATAATTGTAATATTTTCTTGCAAAAATCAGAAATCAGACTGATCAAGATCAGTCACAAAGGTGGAGAACGAATTAGGGTTTCTGGGGTGACAAGAGCAGAGAGAGAGAGAACTGAGAGCAGATGTGTAACTAAAGTAGTTTCGATCTCTGTTTTCTTAAACCTTAAGGGGCACCTCTCCTAATCGACTTAGGAGGTTCCTAATCCAAACCTTTATTTGGATTTAGACTCTCTTAGTGGATAAGACTTATCTTCTTATCCTAATGGGTGCTTTAGACCCTTATCCAAACCCATATTCGCCTAACTCACATGATTGTTTGAGCTGTCATGTGACCACTTGATTAATCTAATTAATCATGGGCTTTAGGCCCATTTATCAAGTGGCTCACGTCCCTAGGTAGTTGCTGGCCCATATAGGTTTAGTTTGTATGGCGTGGGACCCCAACAATGACTGTACATAAGCTCGAATTGGTTCAACCCAGCCTTTGAGAAAAGGCCTGGCCGAATTCACTATCAAGTACAATGAACCCCTAAGTCCATCAATATGGGCTCTTAATGGACCCAATATTTACAATTAAATGGTCATTGAGTCCAACCATCCTATGAAGGCCCAAAGACAATGGACTTAAGTAAGATATAAACCATTAGGTAAATAACCCTTAATGGTTTATTACACTTAACCTCTCAGCCCATAATGATCAAACACTACCCGATAAAGAAAGACCTCTCCCCTAGCTGCAAGGTGCAGTATTGCACTCTCTACTTGGATGGGTCCCATGATTTGGGCGCCCAAAAATGGAGGGTGTAGATTAGAACATATAGGGTTGAAGGGTTAAGATTAAAATAATAGGCGGTGCCCTAGATTGAATGGTTGGGATATAAGATGGATGGAGTGATTGAGATTTGGAGGTGAGGGTCTGAATGGTGAGGATTAGCAGAATATGTGGTGCCCTAGGGTTTAAAAGCTTGAAAGGAGAGCCCTAAAATGAGTGGTTGAGATTAAAAGAGGTGGGGGGTGGAGATTAAACACCTAGGGGTGGCTAGGGTTTGTTTAGAGTGAAAAGATTAGGTTAAAAAGGCTCCCGAGGATTTGCTAAGGAGAGGGGAGCATGGTAATACAATAGGATAGGCTCCAACTGGGTTTAGAAGATAGGATGCACCCTCCTATTCTTAGTTCTTTACAAAAACACCCCCTCTCTCAGCTAATCTTCGCACTAGCTTCCCAAAAACTACACTTCAGCCTAGAAAACTTCCTAGTTTTCTACATAATTTGCACAGAGACCCTCAGAGGTCATATAATTGATTTTAATTGGGAAAAGAGTACACTTTGACTACTCTAAGGTCGAAAATACCCCTGAATTGATGTCCTTAAGACATCAAAATGTAGGGTTATCATCTAGCCAAGTGCACAACATGGCATACATGATGCTCCCTACGATTGTGACAGAGAGAACCTCTCTCATGCCCTCAATTTCTTCAGGAGTCTTGGGAGACATACCCTTGGAGAGAGTGACTCCGTGTCTAAAAGGGACAAATCCCTTCTTGGAGTTCCCCATGTTGTACCTGTTGACAATCTTCCACTGTAAGTAAACTGGGATAATCCTATTATCCATTTTGATATATCTCTATAGAGTCAAAGTCCTAAGATGTAGGAGGCTTCTCCAAGATCTTTCATGGAGATTTACTGTGAAAGGCATACTTTCAACGTAGTCAACATTCCATCTTCATTCCTAATGAGCAGAATATCATCTACATATAGTACCAGAAATGTAACCTTGTCTCCCACTATTTTTTTTTTGTAAACATAGGGTTCATTCGAATTCTGCTCAAAGTTAAACTATTTAATTGTAGAGTCAAATCGGATGTTCTAACTTCTGGAAGCTTGCTTTTATTCATAAATGGTTCTATTCAGTTTGCACACCATGTGTTCCTGGCCAGATGCAATGAAGCCTTGCGACTGCTGCATATAGATATCTTCAGTAAGACCTCAATTCAAGAATGCGGCTTTGACATTCATATGCCAAATCTCAAAATCATAGTGTGTTGCTACAACTAACAGGATCCGTATGGATTTATGCATGACCACAGGCGAAAATGTTTCCTTATAATTGACTCCCTCTTTTAAGTGTACCCTTTCACTACAAGATGAACTTTATAGGTCTTAACTTTTCCATTAGGGCCATTCTTCCTCTTGTAGATCCATTTGCAACCAATTACTTTCATCCCAGGGGGCGGGTCTACGAGAGTTCAGACTCTTTTGGTTTACTTTGAGTCCATCTCAACTTTCATGGCATCTACCCACTTCAGGGAATCTATGTCCAATATATCTTCCGTATAAGTCATGGGATTTTTCTCACTGTTCGTGGCTTCCATCAAGTAACTTTCTTGATCATATCCATAACGAATTAGAGGTCTAGACACCCGGGTAGATCTTCTAAGTTGGATATTATCTGGAATCTGTGGGACATCTTCCACTACACCTGAGCTCTCCTCATCAAGAACAATTTCCTGACAATGATCATTCAAAATGTAATCCTCCTCCAAGAAGTAGACATTTTGACTACAAAACACTTTTTGTTCTCTTGGGTCATAGAAAATGTACCCTATAGAGCCCTTGGGGTAGCCTATGAATAGGCAACGACTGGTCTTGGATTTCAATTTGTTTGCACTTGTTCTTTTAGCATATGTTAGACAACCCCAAATCTTCAAGTGTCTTACACTTGGTTTCTTATCGGTCCATAGCTCATAGGGAGTTTTTGGAATGGATTTGGTTAAAATGTGATTCAATACGTATATACCAGTTTCCAATGCGTGTCCCTAAAAGGATATAGGTAGTTCTGAATGCATGAGAAGTGATCGAACCATATCTAATAGAGTTTGGTTTCTCCTATCTGACACACCGTTTAATTGTGTTGTAGCAGGAGGAGACAACTATGATATAATCCCATTATCCTTAACGTAGTCCTTGAGTTCATCGGAGAGATAGTCACCTCCTCGATCTGATTGAAGGGTTTTGATGTGTCTCCCCAACAGTTTTTCAACTTTTTGTCTAAACTCGTTGAACTTTTCATAGGATTCTGACTTATGTCTCATTAGGTACACATAATCATACCGAGAATAATCATTGGTGAATGTTATGAAATAACAATACTGGTTGCATGTCCTAACATTCATGGGACCACATACATCAGAATGTATAAGGTCAAGTGTGCTTGTAGATCTTTCAGGCTTACCCATAAATAGTCGTTTTGTCATTTTACCCTGAAGGCAAGACTCATAAGTTGGTAGATCTTCTATAGTTAGAAAATCTAAAGGACCATCTTTTACCAATCTTGTAATACGATCTATATTAATATGGCCCTGTTGGTAATGCCACAGGCATGTGGGGTTAACTGTATCACGTGTTCTCTTCTTAAAAATATGTTCTGATGTAATTTCCGTTATATTCATTTCTAGAGAAGGACGAAGGACATAGAGACCATTCTCAAGTTCTCTATAGGTAATGAATTTGTTATTCAATTTAATAGTAATCTTATCACTTAATAATACAGAATAACCATCATCTTAATTTACTTTATGTTCATTTACTTTAAACTGCACTTTTCTTTTCTCTAGTTACTTATATTTGTTGTTCTTATTATTTATTAATTGTAGCACCACTAACCTAATAGTATGCTACCGTTCTTTAACCGGTTAAATCATTTATTACTTGCTATTTTTCTTGTCAATAGTCTTTATATTTACTATTGTGCTTGATTGTTGACTACTAACCCCTAAGGGTGTTAATGGACCGGTTTTGTTTTGGATTGGACTTCATCTAAACTAAAATCAATTTGGACTAATTGGACGAACCAACAAGGCATATTGAATTGGACCAGTCCATACTTAATGGTCCAAAGTATTTATTGGATTGGATTGCACCTGGTCCATCCATAATGAATTTATATTAGATTGGGTTGGATTGAGCCAAGATTTTAGTCTATTATTAAAAGATTAGAACATAGGTGTTAATGGACCAGGTTTGTGTTAGAACCAATCTAAATTAAAACAAAATTTGATAAATTGAATAGCCTAGACATTGAATTGGACCGATCCAAAATGGTTCAAAATATTCATTGGATTGGATTGTACCTAGTCCATTTGTAATGGGCTCACATTGGATTCGATCGAATTGGACCAAATTTAGTCCAATTGACACCCCTACTAACCCCTGTAGCTCTTGCTATATATTTGTGTATTTGTTTTGTAGCCACATGACCTCTTATTCAGTAGTTGTGTTGGTTTAAGTGCATTATCTTGATCAACTTGAATGTAACTGATCAAGCATTAAACATCCACTGTAACAAATTGTTAAAAGGCTTTGGTTCACTTTGAAGGGAAGGATGTTGAGCTTAATTGCTTAATAATCTATGAATTTGAATTGAATTCTTGCACAACTAGAATCTTTACAACTACACAATTCACCCATTTCTTGGTTAAAGCCATTGGTATTAACACAACTTGTTGAACACCATCAAGGTCTCGTTAGCACATCTTTTAAACCTAACTACATAGTCTTCAATTAGTCGGAAGCCCTATTGGTTTAGATTGGTTTGACACCCATGACGTTCAACTGGTTTCAAGTATTACAAGCACTTGTGAAGTCTTGTTAATTGTAAAGGATTGGTTGGTGCCTAGAAAGTCCAATCAGTTAGTGGAAATCCTCAGTGGTGGTCTAAGGTAAAAGACATAGGCAAGGTTAGCCAAACCTCTACAAAAACCTTGTATGCCTATTGTTTTTGTTTTCTTTTTCCTTAAGCTTTACAGTTTATTTCTTTTTTGCTGACATTTTCAATTAACCATAATAACTTGGTCTCTTGAGATCTTGTAGACATTGTTTTATTTTGTTTCTTTGTTTTCGTTTACAAGATATAAGTTCACTTACTGTAGTTGTTGAGCTACTAACCTCACTAACTTTACTAATTTCACTACCTCTCTAGTTTAGCGGTTTGGGCTTTATCTTCTATTTTCTTCCAACTACTAACCATTCACTCTACTACTTTGCATTTAATTTTACAATTGCTTATCCTTATTGTACATTTATTATTTTACAATGTTTACATTTCTGTAGCTAGATTTGTCCTTGAGATTTCCGATGGCAGCTAACAACTCTTTAAATGTCAAGTTGATTATATATATTTGAATATCTAGTTCTTATCTCAA
The DNA here is from genome assembly GCF_055504915.1 of Nelumbo nucifera. Classification (NCBI taxonomy): domain Eukaryota; kingdom Viridiplantae; phylum Streptophyta; class Magnoliopsida; order Proteales; family Nelumbonaceae; genus Nelumbo; species Nelumbo nucifera. The sequence continues at coordinate 30,243,013 of NC_142649.1, forward strand.
TTTTCATATTGTAGCATGTCCTCTTTTTTACCTAGTCGAATTCGAATAGAAGACAATTCGACTCAATTATATTATAAATATATAAATTCGATATATATATATATATATATATATACATTGATGCTAGTGTTAGTGATGCAAATATATTTGTATTAAATAAATATATCAATATGAATGATGACTTTTGACTACCTTTTCCTTTATATTATTTTAATAATAAAAGATTGAATAAAGACATCTTTTATGATATTTTTAAATAATATTTTAATATTTCTTATCAAGAGGTGCAGGCTTCGTTAATTAGCTTGTACCTTTATTGATTTTTACTTTCTTTCTTCTTCTTTGTTCGGCAAGTCCTCTGAAACTTTAATCAGTAGCATCCATTTTTCATTCATTTTTTACTTTTATTTTGTGTATTTAAGTTTTTTTTTTTTGAATTTTCATTTGTCAATCGCTTTCTTTTTTCCTCTATCCATTTTTCTCGTGTATGTTGCAGATGGCACTAACATGGCAATTGGCGATTTCTCTGTTATAGATTACACCACCGGTGATGCTTGTTGTAAGGCATATCAACGTAACAACACTAAATAGATGGTTATGGTTCATTTTTTTTAATTTGTTTTTTCTTTGCTTCTTGGAAGATGGATGGATGGATGGAGAACGAGAATAATCTTCGAATCAAGTTTCTTCTTCTTCCTCCTCTAGTGAAGTTGGAGAGTTTTTTCTTTTTTTCGAATTCAAATTGAAATCGAATATTTGATTATCTTGATGAATTCGATTATGGTGTATTGTTTAAAAAACCGTGAGGTATTGAATCGAATTTGAATATTCGATTATATCCCAATCAATTGCCTATTGATCCACACCTTGCACAAAAGATCGACAACCTCTTGTACCAAAAAAGAACAGCATTAGTCAATTGCATCTTCCTCTCTATCAAAATCACCCAATACCAAGGGGTTTTTGATATCTATCACCACTCTTATATGGCAAGCCTTATCCCAAAGTGGTTCCTCCTCCTTCAAGTCAACTTCTTTTTCCTCTTTTACTAGTATTCCAACACAACTCACCATTTTTGCTCCCCATGTCCAAAGTCTTTTTTTTTTTTTTTCTATCAGAGTATCCAATATTCTAATGTAGATGACAAAATCTGCAAAGATCAGATTGTGTTCCCACCTCTGCAACGTCAATGGATATCCCTGAACCAACCATGGCTCTTGACTCAAAAACAATTCCATATATTTTCTTAAAAACTATCCAAAGTATCTTGTCTTTGATCCGTTTTGCTTCATGCCTGTTATTTGGCTAGAAAATTTTCACTTTTTGTAGAACTCCAAAGGCTGTTTATCTGTGATTACTTTCCATATAACACCTTTTTTTTTTTACAAATTTCTTTGATTTCCTCTGATCACCTTGTCTTCATCTTCGTTTTCTTATAGGATCTCCATTTACTCCAATCTTAATCGCTAAATAGGGTAAGAAACTCTACTACTTAATGAAAAGAAAAGAACTTGTAAGGAGAATTTTGGATGCTCCTTACAGCACTTCGCTTTTTTGTACAGGGCTCCTTGAAAGTGGTAGCATTGTCATATATCAGTTTAAACTTAAATCAAATACCTATATGTAGAAGTGGGAACTGATGATAAATGTTCAGTAAAAAACTTCTTGGAAAATTCAATTCTCCTTTAAAAATAGTTTATACCTTGCATGAAATCAAAAGAATGACTTTAACCATGAATATCTCCTTTTAAATGTGCTCAAAGAAGGGAAGCATTGTGTAGATTCTTTGGACAACAAAACAATTGATTTAAAGAGTTTCACTTCTTAGCTCATTGTTAGCGTAAGGGTATTTCTGTCTTTATACCTAGATTAATGTTGCTGATCTGTAATATTGTGTTGGAACTAGTGCTCCTCACTTAAATAAGGGCACATATGTCTTTTCAATTATTTTTAATAATATAAGTACTGTATGGCCGACTAGGAGAAGTTATTTTGAGACTTCCAGTTCGAACTAGATTTTCTCCCTTCTCTCTTTCTCTCTTTCTCTCTTTCTTCCACCTTTCTACTTCTTTCTACATAACCGATCTCAGATAGATAGAATTCCAAGGCAGGCCGAATCATAACATGGTATCAGAGCCACTTGAATCTGCCTAGATTTCTGTTTGCCTAGATATCTATTCTCTGCACACCCTATCTAGGGTTTCTCTTGTTTTTTCTGCATTCGACTGGAGATAAGGGAAAGGGCTGAAAAGGAGTGATCGCCCTCTTCCCTTGGAGGTTTCTATGCCTTCAGTTAGGTCGTGTGTGGTCGGTTGCTGTGGTTTCTAAGATCGCCCTCCCCTAATCGATGAAGAATAGAGGGCCGATCTGTGTGGTGCAGTGGTTGTCTTGTGTGGACTGATTTCCTGCTCGTGTGGTTGTTACTTCAGTGATAAGGTAAGTGATTTCAGTGCATGATATTTGTTATGGATCAAATAGGAAGTGTGTTTCAGACCATATGCTAGGGTTTCAGACAGTAGTGTGCTAGGGTTTATGCTGGTTTTTGTGTATTTCGAATGAAGAGTTATGATCATATAGTGGTGAGATTTCAGGTAGTCATAGGAGTAGGGTTTGTGGTGTAAAGAGCACACTTTTCAGCAACAACAAGTGCTGAAATCAGTGTGACAGGTGTGATCTAGTTGTGTGCAGTGTGCAAAATTCAGTGGTAATAGAATTCAGCAAGTGTGCAGAATCGGTGATAACAGAATGGGAGATAACAGTGATTGTAAACCTAATGTGATGGTGCCTACAGACTACCTGAATGTTCAGATAACCTCCGTTAAAATAAATGGAGAGAATTATGTGCCTTGGGCTAAATCCGTCGAAGTCTTTTTGAAGGCAAAGAAGAAGGTAAAACACATAAGAGAGGAGAAACCCCCCACTGACTCTCACGAGTATGAAGACTGGGAGCAAGAGGATGCTCAGATCATCACATGGTTGTGGAATAGTATGGAACCCAGGATTAGTGTAAACTTCATGTTTCTTGACACTACCAAAGATGTGTGGGACCATGTGAAGAAATTGTATTCGGGTTAGGACAATACACTAGAATGTATTAGCTGTATCAAGAGTACTTTAACCTGCAACAGGGCAATCAGAGTCTTGAGGAGTACTATGCCAACGTGAGAAACATACGTAATGAGTTGAATGTCTATCACCCTCTCACTTCTGATGTCAAGATTCAATAACAACAGAGAGAACAACTTGATGTGACTAGATTTTTGGTGGGACTGAAGTCTGAATATGAACTAGTATGGGCTTAGATATTAGGAGGATCAGCTCTTCCCTCCTTAGAAGAGGTATTTGCTCGACTCCAGAGGATTTCTATCGGATCTACTGAGAACTCTAATATCTCAAATAGATCTCCCTTTGCTGTATCGAGAGGCCGTGGTGCTAGAGGTGGAGCTAGGGGAGCTCAGTCTGGCCGTGGTGGTGGTAGTGGGTGTATGGCCGAAGTGGCAATGGTGGGCCTACTTATAATCATGGTGGTGGTCGTATTGGGGGCAGAGATTCAGGGGGAGCCCGTGGTAGAGGATGTAGCTCAGGCCCGAGGAAGTGCACTCATTGTGGTATGGATGGACATACCATTAACTATTGTTATGATCTACATGGTCCACCATCAACCTGGGCCAATCATGCCGCGACCAGTGACTCAAATTCTAGCTTTAGACAGGAGAATCATTCATCTGATCAGATACCTCCTACATTCACAGATGGTCCCTTGAAGGAGATAGTGAGTGTTCCCCGTGATGAATATGAGAGGTTTATCCAATCACAGCAGAACACAACGACTTTCACTCACTCAGGTATGGCTTGTCTGGCATCCACACCCAATCCCTGGATCATTGACTTTGGAGCCTCCGATCACATGATTGGAACTCTAGGTGTGTTTTCTTCCTTATCTCATTGCTCAACATCACAATCTGTCACCCTTGCTAATGGCTCCACATCCTCAATTTGTGGTATTGGTAATGTTGACCTAAATCCTGTATCCCTCTCCTCAGTTTTGTATGTTCCTAAATTGCCTTTTAATCTTATGTCTGTTAGTAAGCTGACCAAATCACTTAACTACTCCATTAGCTTTTTTCCTTCTATGTTTGTTTTTTAAGATCTCAAGACGGGGATGAAGATTGGTGGAGGGCATGAAACTGGTGGACTGTATTATCTTGACGGTGGTGGTTGTAGAACTTCAACAGCTCTCCGGTCATCCCTTTCTCCTCTCCAGTGGCACTGCCGATTTGGTCATCCGTCGCTAAAAGTCTTGAAGTCTTTGGTTCCGTCTTTGAGTCAGCTTTCTGTTTTGGATTATGAGTCGTGTCAATTTGGGAAACACCATCGTGTTCCCTTTAGTTCTAGGGTTGATAACCATGTGTCGAGTCCTTTTTCTTTAATATTCAGATGTTTGGGGTCCTTATAAAGTGATGTCATATAATGGATACAGATATTTTGTCATTTTTGTAGATGATTTTTCAAGGATGACGTGGCTCTATCTAATGAAAGAAAGAAGTGAATTGTTTACCATTTTTTCAAAAATTTTATGCTGAGATTCGTAACCAATTTGGTACCCACATCAAAGTTTTTCGTTCTGATAATGACCGCGAATATTTATTCTCATCATTTCAGGAATACCTGGACCAACACGACATTATACATCAGACCTCATGTACCTACACCCCACAGCAAAACGGGGTGGCTGAGAGAAAGAATCGTCATCTCCTGGAAACATCAAGATCCCTCATGCATCACATGCATGTTCCCAAACCCTTTTGGAGTGATGCATTGCTTACCTCTTGCTTTCTGATTAATCGGATGCCCACATTCATCCTTGATGGTCATTCTCCGTTTCAGGTCTTGTTTCCCTCTTTGTCTCCATTTCCTCTTACGTCGAGGGTATTTGGGTGTGTCTGCTTCATCCATAATCTAGGTCCCGGGAATGACAAGTTTGATGCTCGCTCTCTCAAGTGCATCTTCCTTGGATATTCTCGAACCCAGAAAGGGTATAGGTGTTACTATCCTGGTTCTCGACGGTCCTTTGTGTGTGCTGATGTCACCTTCTTTGAGTCTAATCCGTTCTTTTTGGGGTCCGGTGGTGCTTCTTCTTCCTCATCACCTCCTCCTCTTCCACTTCCCGTTGCCGACCCTCTTCCCCTTGTTCCAGCTGTGACCAAACCGTTGCCTCCGGTGCCACCACCTGTTGAACGCCCACCTATTCGTTATGTGTATACACATCACCCACGCATACCAGCTACTACTCCTCTGGCTACATCTCCGTCGACAGATCCGGCACCAGACCCACACTCAGCATCTGAGCTTGGTCTCCCCATTGCTTTGCGGAAAGGTAAACGCACTTGCACCCTTCATCCTATTTCTAATTATATTTCACTTACCTTTCCGCTTCCCATTGCCAGTTTGCCACCTTATTATCATCAGTTGTTGTCCCTAAGGATGTCCAGGAAGCCCTTGCCTCTCCAGGGTGGTGCCGAGCCATGGAAGAAGAACTCTCTGCTCTTCATCATAATCATACTTGGGACTTCACTGCTCTTCCTCCTAGGAAGCAAGTTGTTGGTTGTAAATGGGTTTATACGGTTAAGTATCTGCCTGATGGTAGTGTTGAACACCTGAAAGTGTGATTGGTTGCAAAAGGGTACTCCCAAACCTATGGTATTGATTACACAGAGACCTTCTCACCGGTTGCTAAGATAGGGTCAACTCGTGTTGTGATCTCTCTTGCATCCATGTATGAGTGGCCGCTATATTAGCTTGATATCAAGAATGCCTTTTTGCACAGGGGGAGGATGGTAAGGTGTGCAGACCAAGGAAGGCTATGGCTTAAACAGTCTCCTCGAGCATGGTTTGGTAGGTTCACTGAGGTGGTAAAGAAGTTTGGTATGAAACAGTGCAAAGTTGATCATTTTGTATTTAGTCATGACTCTCCGGGAGGAAAAATACTATTGGTGGTGTATGTAGATGATATTGTTATTACTAGGAATGATAACATTGGTATTGGCAGGCTGAAGACTTATCTGCAGGATCATTTTCAAACAAAGGATCTTGGTAAGCTGAAATATTTCTTGGGGATAGAGGTAGCAAGATCCAAGTATGGTATTAACCTGTGCCAGAGGAAATATGTGCTTGATTTGCTGGAAGAAACTGACTTGTTGGGTGCTAAACCAACTAAAACACCCATGGACACAAATACCAGGCTGAGTAGTGATATGGGTGAAGTGTTTGAAGACCCTGACAGATACTGACGACTTGTGGGTAAACTGAACTACCTAACCATTACTAGACTAGACATCTCATTTGTGGTTAGTGTGGTAAGCCAATTCATGCAAAAACCTCTGATTCCTCATTTGAATGCAGTTCTGAGAATTGTGAGATATTCTAATGCTGACTGGGTCGGTTTTTATGTCTGATCGATGGTCTACTACAGGCTATTGCACTTTCCTAGGAGGTAACCTGGTGACATGGAAAAGTAAGAAGCAGACGGTTGAGGCAAAAAGTAGTGCAGAAGCAGAATATAGGGCTATGGCACACACCGCTTGTGAATTAGTGTGGCTAAGGAATATTCTACAGGAAGTAGGGTACAACATCAACACTCCAATGAAGCTCTATTGTGATAATCAGGCAGTAGTTCATATTTCCTCTAATCCGGTGTTTCATGAAAGAACCAAGCACATTGAAGTTGACTGCCATTTTGTGAGGGAGAGGGTGCTGAATGGAGAGCTAGACACTACACATGTTAATACAGAAAACCATTGGGTTGACTTATTTACAAAAGGCTTGAGTCGGGGAAGAGTGGACTACATATGTAACAAGTTGGGAGTATATGATTTGTAATGTTGTGTTGTAACAGCTTGAGGGGGAGTGTTAGCGTACGGGTATTTCTGTCTTTATACCTAGATTAATGTTGTTGATCTATAATGTTGTGTTGGAACCAGTGCTCCTCACTTAAATAAGGACACATATGTCTTTTCAATTATTTTTAATAATATAAGTACTGTCTGGCCGACTGGGAGAAGTTATGTTGAGACTTCCAGCTCGAACCAGATTTTCTCCCTTCTCTCTTTCTCTCTTTCTTCCACCTTTCTACTTCTTTCTACATAACTGATCTCAGATAGATAGAATTTCAAGGCAGGCCGAATCATAACACTCATGAATCTCCTAGAAAAAGATTAATAGAGGCTTCCAGTGTCATGTATAGGTTAGTTTTCTTTCTTTCTTTCTTTTTTTTTTTTTTTTGGGATGTATTGTATGTTTTTCTTTTTGTTTTGGGGTTGGGTTGAGATAGTGAAGCTATGCGCTTTTTGTTTTGGTTTTGGGGCAAGGTGGGCTATATGTCTCCCCCTGTATTAAGATACTTCCCTTTTGAAAACGGTTAATAAAATTTAAAATGGTTGTCTCTCCACTTGGAATAAACTTAAAGGTCCAAAAAAGGTCACTACTAGAAGGGGTCCATGCTATGCATGGGATGATGTTAAAAGGAGTTCAGATTTCCTCATATAATCCTCCTTACACCCATCGCACAACACATTCAGCCACACATTCGGAATATCTCCCATGCGGAGGTGGGTGCGAGGAAGAAATCCGGATTTGGCCCATATTTCATAATGACATTTATTTTGGGGCTGATGGATGTATGTCTAAATCCAATCCAATGAGAATTCAATAGATCCAAATTCGATTTGACACTTGATCGATATGTAAAACATAGATTCAAATTTGATTCATTTAGGATACCCAATTCAATTGGAATATCAATAAATTTGTATAAATTTTGAAGAAATTTACAAAGTTATATACATACAAAAAAAAACTTGGGTTTATCTAAATCCTAAAACCCATTTAATTCTAAAGAATTTAATTATAAAAATGGTCTTATATTTATAATCAGATAATCAAATTGGATTGGATTCTGACAAATCAGAGCAAGCAATATCTGAATCAATCTTATTAATAAATGGATTATATTTTTAGATCTGAATCGGGTTTGAATAAGAATTAGATTAAAGAGATTAAATCCAATCCATTTGCAGCGTTAATTTTTCTTTGTGCATGACAATGGAATGCAATTGATGCATTTACACATAAGAATCTTCCACATTTTTTTTTCAAAAAAATAAAAGAAATAAAAAAATTATTATTGCAATATTTAGAATTATAATACCACCTAATTACATTTAATCACCAACAAAAACATCTAGTTAAGTTCAACAGCCATGGGCCTGTTCATTATTCATACACATTTTCTGTTTCACTTGCACAAGGTTTTCCTTGTTCTAGAACTACAATTTAGAAATTTGAGCATATAATGAATGAAATTTCCCTATTACATGCATAAGGCAGACTTCTATAGGCTTTTTTTTTTTTTTTAAGTTGAAACAGATAGAAAGAGAGCAATAAAGGGTTGACTAAGGATCAAAGTATATGTATTGAGTATCATATTGAATAGCTTGGATACAGATGCATTTCGGAAATGCATGGATATGGACGATATAGAAATGCTTGGATATACTAGGGAAATGCATACAAATCACATAAATACACTAATGGTACTAAATCTAAAGTTAAATTATCTATGAATAAAGCATAAACATGAGAGATGCACATTTAATAAGTTATATAAAGAGTAACATTACAATCAACAATACTGGGGACTCTAGAGCTGTCAATGCGTCAAGTCTGGTTTAGGACAGGGTGGACCAGTGCTGAACTGATTATTAATTGGTTCTATAAAATAGACCTGGAGCCAAATCAACTATTAATTGGGATAATCAGTTCTGACCCAATTATACTTGACATCTATAATAACTACAATAATAAGAACTGAGAATTTCATTTTTGATAATATAACCTTAACAAACAATTAAAGTAAATAGTAATCTGTTTATATGTTGATAAAGAAGAGCTTTTAACCAAAATTATCTAATATACAGTCTATGGAATTTAACTTTTAAACATAAAACATAACAAATATTAAAAGAAAACTAGGAGACCTTTATATGCTATTAATTAAATAATTGGTTTGGAACAGAAAGAATAGGTCCCAACCGAAGTCTTAATCCCAAACCACAGAACCATAACTGACATAATTGGTTCAGTTCTATCTGGTAGACCCGACCCATTGACAGCTCTAAATAGCTCCATAATAGATCCGATTGAAAAGCCTTGTATAAAATTTCACTATATGCATAAATGTTTATTCTGCAACAGTATAAAGCAAGCTTCCTTTACAATTTAGGATTACTTGTCTATAAACAATGTAATACAAATCTACAACAGCCTTATACAATCTCTCTTTACAATTTGGGACAAGTATGAATATGACTTGCACAGATATTTCCTTATCACATGAATGAAGCTATAGCTCAACAATAAGACAATTACTTTTCTGCCACTGAAGTTGATAAATTAGACAGGAACTCTATAAGATGGATCCACCATTTTCAAAATGAACAAGTTTCCTTCATTACCCCTTGAAATTCTGAAAACAGAACAACATTCCATAAATACTACATAATTAGACACTTCATCTCTGCTGCCAAAATTAAAGAGGGACAATGAAAGGCTTCAGCTTAGTTAGCATCTAACTTGAGTAAACAAAATGTTTAGTCTTCTCCATATCTCTATTAGCAGTCATACATGGTGAAGGCTTGCATCGACATGTTCATCTTGAACCGCAACATCATTATGGTCACATGTTAAATAAGAAATACAACTCTAAGAAATTTCAAATAAATCACTATTTTTAAAAATTGCAACTACTATAGTAGTTTAGAACAGGGTTAGTACAGTAATGGCGACAAAACATGATGTCATGCAGAACTGTAATACAAAGCCCAACACTTAAGTCATCTATGTAACATTGTATACCACCTCCAAAATAATGGTCATCAACCCGTTATTTTTCCTTTTCTTGATTGTCTTTCTAGTAATATGTTTTTTTTTTTTAAGGGGGAAAAAGCTTTATTAGATGGACATGCAACCTGGACCTTAAAGCTATACAAGGAGCAAAAAAACTTCTCTAATTGCTAACTTATAACCAGGAAAAAGAATGGTTAAATTCCTGCAATATGAGAGGAACTAATAATACCTAAGGGTATCTTTACCAATAAGAATGATTATGATTTCAGTGATTCCTGCGATTGGAATCATTCAAAATCAATGAAATATGTCCTCCAATCATTATCCAATTTCAAAACAGGGGGTAGAATATTCTCCCGATTCAGAAACTATCTTTTGAAGGTGAAAATTAGTATATGGTGCTGGAGGAATAGGTTTAGCAGAGAAAAATAGAAGAATGCTAACTGCAAGGTGCCAATTGGCTAGTTGGTAAGGTCTCCGGTTGGTTGTGGTGGAGACTTGGGATTGAATCCTGCCTGCACCAAGGTTGGGGGTTTGTGGGTCTGGGGAATGGGCTACCCCCTGCCATGTTGCCCCATGAAGTGAAAAAAAAAACAATTAGTATTGCTCAGCAGGCAGCTGAGTATATATGTTAATCAATAAGAATGTCTAATTACAATGATAACCCTTCTTGGTATATATTAATCAATAAGGAGCATCCTTAATTAAAGAAGAGAAAAGACTAAATTATCCTGCCTTCCAATAACACATAAAAACCTATAAAACAACATAAAAAGGGAAGAAATAAAACACCAAAATAACTCTCAACATAAGGCTTTCATATCAGAACAAATTTCACTCTCTGTAGATCCCACTGTCACTCTTTTTCATGACCTTCTGCTGATGTGTGGAACCCATTTGAGAAAATGCGGAATTGGTTCATTTGAAATGTAAAGGTGGTGTTTTTATTATTGGAAAATTTCCAAAAAAATGGTTTTTTGTGGGAACAATTTCCTTTATATTTTTGAACAATGACCAAGGTGCAGAATCATTACCTCAACACTTTTCATGAGTGTAAAAGAGGAAACTCGGGAAGTTTCCTGTTTAGTATATCCTAAAGCTTTAACTCTTTCATGATGATCAGCAACTCCTGTTAGTTATGTAGGTTTTGGCTTTTATAAACTACTATCTACGGCAAAGAAATGGTTACATACTTAAAATAACTTTTAAGTTTTGGATTAGGCTTCTGAAAATCTATATATGCCTACCGTAACTCCTCATCCAAGTATGTGATTTCCAGTTGGCCACGACCACTTCCACGTGCCTTAATAGGTACCTGCACATAAGCAAATGAAGGAATAAAAAACAGCAATATCGTCAAATATGACAGTTGTTTTTCTGAATAACTTGTTAAAAAATATAGATATTAAAGGAAGTACCTATATTGATTAGTTTTGTCAAATTTGATATTGAAAATTTTCCCTTTGTATATGCTTGGAAATTTCAATCCCCTATTTGTGAATGAACATTCTTGAATATCCCTATCAACTTATCCTCTCTTACAGAGTTGGCTTATGTCAACTTTTTAAAAAATCATGTTATGTCTGGATTGGGTGCATATTTTCAGGAAATTGGGCTTTCCATATTTTATTCTTGCACTGGTTTTCGCTTCAACTAGGGATGAGGGTTGAGGGGTCTAGACTTTAGAGGAAGTACTTTCTTATCCAACCCAATCAAACCAATTCACTCCCCTATCAAGGAATCCAAGGCTCCCAATAGAAGTTTTAATGTACCAGACAGTACCCTAAGGGAAGTTTTCTACTTTTCAACTTATCAACCCCCCCACAAAAAAAAAAAAAAAGAAAGTTCAGAAAACAGACGGAGTTTATCTGTTTAATTACCATGCTGGACATTCTGTTTCCATGTATAAGTTGATCTATCAATCCAGTATTTACTGTCATATGCATTATTTTTATATTTACTTAGGTGCAAGGTCAATCTTGTAATTTTACTTTTATGTTTAAAATACTCTTATAAATAGGGCTGTAGGGCTGCCACCACACCCTAATATTAGAATTCTCTCATCCACCTGCTCCTCTTTATGCTGCCTTCTTCTCTCTAATCTTCCTATGATAGATGGCTGTTAACAAAGGGCGTTGCATATGGAGAAAACCATTTTGAATTTTATTGGCACCAATAAGACAAAGTGATCTGTTGCAAGTTGAAGGGTCTAGAAGAGATAGAGACAGGCCAAAAGGGACATGGGTTTGAAGTAGTTAAAAAATGATTTTAAGGTCCACAGTTTAAAAATAGAAATGGCATTGAATAATGGCAGAAGAAGATTCATTAGCCAGCTCTATATAGGGGGTGTTTGGTACAGTGGCATTGCCTTTGTGTTTTGTATTGATCAATACAAATTTTGAGAGCAATATGTGTTGCCACATCATATATGAGTGTCATTTCAATTAGAAAAATGCATGTGTGAGAAACATCAAATTTGACATTGAAGGTAAAAATAACAATTTGTATTGATCAAATCAAAACATTTTCAAAATGTTTAAAAAAAATCTCTCATACAAATTTGTATTGATCAATCCAAAACGCAACAGCAATGCAGCACCACTATACCAAACACCCCCATAGTTAGGCCAAGGTTTTGTTCAGTTGAGTTAGTCATGTGTCCTCCATAAACTACTGAATGAATGGAATGTGTGGGCTTTCAAGTTCAAATTCATAAGGAACCATCAGATATAAACTCACTTCCCACGAATACTCAACCATGTATTGGCATGAATCCATAATTATTCAAATTCAATGATATCAAAATTAAGAACTAGGCCAGACATTTATTGGGGTTGTCTTATTTTTCAACTGTTGAATTAGTTTTTAATCTAACAGTTGGTTTGGTCCATCCTTAGGTTAAGGTGGGTTTTACATATATAAGGTTTTTTATATATATAGGGTTTAGAGGTGAAAGAAAGAAGTTTGGTCTTTTTTTGTTGGAGAGAAAAAAAAAAAGACAGGTTGAGAGAAAGAGGGTGCTCTTGGGGTAAGATTGGGATTTCTCTCTTGCTTTTGTTCTTTGGGTTGAGAGAGGAAAGGGAGGATGGGTGTACAAGGGTTAAGGGTTGGTTGGGTTGCAAGACACAAGGTACCTGTACTATTTCTCATTTTCTTTCATAGTGATAAACTTTTTTCGTCTCTCCCATGAACATAGGCAGTAAGGCCAAACCACATAAATCCTTTGTTTTCTTGGTGGTGCTTTTTTTTTATTTGTTTCTATTTGAGTTTTGTTATTTTTGTTGTTATTGGATTTTCTTGGTTGCTATTTTATTTCAAATGCTTTGTCCTATGGGCAGCAGTTGTGAGCCCTAACAAAATGGTATTAGAGCTCCCAAGTTGGGGTTTACAAGGTGTTTAGAAATTTCTTAAGAGATAATGGCAAGAAAATGTACAAATTCTCAATTCTAGATTGAGAGGTTTGATGGAAAAGGCAACTTTACGTTATGGCAAAGAAGGGTGAAGGACATCTTGGTTCAACAAGGCTTGGGTAGAGCATTAGAGGGAAATGATGGGAAGCTAGAAGACATAAAGAATGTTGATTGGGAGGGCATCGAGATAAGGTGTGTTAGTACGATTTGATTGCTCTAGGCTAATAATGTTATGTTTAACATTATGAAGGCAAATGGAAGAGGGTGGGAATCTTTTGGAACACCTAAACGTGTTTAGTAGTATCTTGGATCAGCTAGGGAAAGTTGATGTCAAGGTGGAGGAAGAAGACAAGGCCCTTTTGCTTCTTACCTCACTTATTGAATTGGAAGAAGTCACCATATCTCTTCTATCCAACGAGGTTAGGAGGAAGCCCAAGTATAAGAGTGGTCATGATTTTGATTTTGCATTGGTTATGGAAAGAATAGATCAGAAATGAAGGTCATTTGATAGGGGATCTGAGAGTAGAAGGTCAAGGAAAAGGGAAAAGTACAATGTTACAGATGCAAGGAGTTTGGTCACATAAAGAGAGCTTGTCCTGCACGGAAAAAGAGTGGGATGAATTTGGAAGTATAGCAATTGCATTGGATGATGGTGGAGATTTTCTTATAGTCTCCCAAGGTATGTGCAATTTTTCTCAAAACGAGTGGATTTTGGATCTCTAGGTTTCTATGCATGACTTCTCTATGAGGGAATATTTTGATATGTTCCAAGAGAGAAAGATGGGTGTTGTCTCCTCGGGTGATGGATCAATCTCCTGTGACATCTAGGGTGTTGGAACTATGAAAATCAATGGAGTGGTTCGCACTTTGGGTGGTATGGCATATGTCCCAAAAATGTGTAGGGATGTAATATCAATTAGCTAATTAGATTCTAAGGGTTGCAAGGTCTTTACTGCAAGTGGAGTCATGAAAACCACATGCACCAATATGGTCTTGATGAAGAGAGAAAATGCAAGGGATTCTATCATTTGATTGGGAGTATAATGGTTCCCAAGCCCTCGATGGGGTGTTGGGAATGGAGTGCACAAGGTAGTGTGGCCACACGGAGAGACTCTTTCACAATTGGGGCGAAGACAAGTGCTACAAGTTTCCAGGGTACATGTGATCATATGATGGTGAGAGGAATGTTCTTGCTAAAGGAAAGGCTGCTCTTAACCCATAAAGGTTGAACCAAGCTGGGAAAAAAGGTGCAACTTTTAAAATCTTGAAACATCCCAACAATGTGGAAATCAAATTTTCATGAGAGAACAAATTTCTCTCCTAGGACCGGTGTAGAATGATTACCATATTTTAATTTAGAGATTGGGTTTAGTGTTTCCTGATCTGGATGCCACAAACATGGCTCTCAAAGTGGTGATACATGCCAAGTATTCAGCCAAAATCGATCTCCAAGAATGAAGATGGCGCAGCCATGAATGAAGCTCGATGCAATCAAATTTGTGAGAATTTGATGTTGATATACTACACTCCTATGGACAGATTGAATCTCCACTCGCGTGCACCTTATGATCACTCAAAGGTTCATGTTCTTGCTGGAAAAACACAGTAAAAAAGACAAAAAAAGACTCTCCTTTCAGCCTTGATCGAACTAGGGTTTTGGGAGAACTATTCTATTCTTGATGATAATGTATGTCTCAACTCTCCTACACTCTATCTTATATACAGCTGGACTCTTAGAGTCCTAAAAGGAGTTTCCCAATCAAATTTATAAATTAGAAGTTCTCCAATTGGGAAATAATCCTAATTAAATTAGGACGAAGGAGAATAAGTGAATTCCCAAATTTGACCCAAAATATCCTACTTATTTTCCTAGTCATTCTAGGTGAGTGACTAATCAAATTAGTCCAATTTGACCTCTTGAGTAATCTGAATTTTCTCACCTCTTTGACTGGTCAAATTGACTTAAACCTCGTATGGCATGGGACCTACTAAGTTACCAAATCAAACCATAAGAGTTCGGCCCATGCATTAAAACACATGGACCTAAACCTTTCTGAAGTTTTCCCTCATCTCTTTCAGATAGCAAAAAATCAGAAGGGTTTGGTGGTTAGTCAGTTTGAAGTGAGTGGGGGTACTATTTCCTGGAATCCTTTATTTAGAAGGTCATTTCAGGACTGGGAAGTTGAGAAAGTTGTAGATCTCTTGGGGTTTTTGTACAGGCAGTCCATAGACTTGTCGTTTGAGGACTCTTGGAGTTGGAAGTTTAGTGTGGATGGTATTTTCTCTGTTAGTTCTTTTGTTGGGGTTCTGAATGGAGTAATTCAACCAAAAAATTCCAGCTGAGAAAATTTGGAATCCTTCAGTTCCCTCTAAGGTGAATGCTTTGGTTTGGGCAGTGGTTCTGAATAGATGTCTTACGAAAGATTCCCTGGTTAGGAGTAGACTTGTTCATGGGCTGGGTAGCCCGACGGGCTGGGCCAGGCCGGCCTGGCTCCCGGACGGGCTTGAGCATGTATTTTAGCCCACGGGCTTGACCTTGGGCCTAAAAGCACGAGTCCGACTATTTTATGGGCCGGGCTCGGGATTTGTTAAAAAAGCCCGGCCCAAGCCCGACCCAGCCTGGCCCGGCTTTTGTATAAGTTAAACCATAACCCTAAATATTAATCCCTCTCTTATCACTCATCTCTTTTTCTTAGCCGAACAAACTCCCTTCTCAGTCACAGTCTCACATAGCCAAACATTCTCAGGAAGACAAAACCGGCGCAACTAGTGAACTCCAGCAGTGACTGGTGAGTCCTCTCTCTCTCTCTCTCGTTCCTCTTCTCACTTCTCCTTCTCTCTCAGAATTGATCTCAACAGCTCATTTATCAGATGTGAGTCACGCAAACTCAGGCACCAGCTATGAATCCTCTCTCCCTCTCTCTCTCTCTCTCTCTCTCTCTCTTTTCATTGTTCGGTTGTTCCTATTCTCATTTCTCCTTCTCACTCTCAGAATCTCAGCTCAGTTCATTTATCAGACATGAACTCAGGCACCGGCGAACATAGGCACCGGCAGCGAGTCCTTTCTCTTTGCCCTTTTGTTCTATTCCTCTCTTATTGTTTGGTCGGCGGAGAACACAGACACAGACATAGGCACCGGCGGAGAACACAGACGCAAGCACTGATCTATCTTTTTGTTAGGTCGGGCTTCAAGCTTCGGGCTTTTTATTAGGGCCGGGCTCGGGCCCAAGTTGTAGGCCCGTTGGTTGGGCTGGGCTCAGGCTCGGGCCTAACAAAATCTTCTTTATGAAGAGTAAAAGCTCGACTCAAGCTCGGGCCGGCCCGGCCCATGAACAGGTCTAGTTAGGAGGGGTGTGCAGATTCAGGACCTGTTGTGTTCTATGTGGCCAAATGGTTGAGGACAGCAAGCATCTGTTCATTCACTGTTCTGTTACAACTGCAATCTGGAATCATTTTCTGTCGGGCTTGGGGCTTCAATGGTGTATGCCATGCTCTGTTGTGGATATGCTATGCAGTTGGGAGCTTAAGAGTGGTTCCAAGTTGGCAAGGTGCATTTGGAGTGTCTTGCCTGCAGCCATTTTATTTTATGCACAGTTTGGACCGAAAGAAACAGAAGAATCTTTCAAAACAAGGCTTCTAATATAGATTGCTTGATTGCCTTTGCTTTTAGCAAGCTCATCTCTTGGGTGGCTGTGACCAAGGGCCTTCAAGCTTCTGTTCTTTGTTCTCAGTTGAGATCTAGGGACTTCCTTGAGTTATGATGTATTGTAGGAGGTTTAGTGTGTTTGGCTCCTGACCTTGGGGGCCTTGGTTGTAATTTGTTTTTTCAGGTGTTTCTTGAATAGTTGTCGAGTGTAGGAAGAGGAAAGGAAGAAAGAAGAAGAAGAAGAAGAAGAAGAAGAAGAAGAAGAAGAAGAAGAAGAAGAGAAGAGGAAGGAGAGTTATGGGAGAGAATAGGGTGTTACTGTTCACACCCAGAATATTCCATTATATGTTACATCTGAAATTACAGCCATGACTCTATAAGGGCGTCCAAATACAAAAAATAAGAAAAGACAGCAATACCCCTAAAGCCAAATACACATTCTCAACACTCCCCCTCAAGCTGAGCATAGATATCTATCATGCCCAGCTTGCTCAAGTTTCTATAAAGTCTTGGCTTGTTGAGACCCTTAGTGAGGCAATTAGCAAGTTGGTTCTCTGACCTAACAAAAGCCACACATATCTCTCCATTAGCTATCTTTTCTCTAATGAAGTGTCTGTCAACTTCAATATGCTTTGTTCGGTCATGTTGAGCAGGGTTATGAGCAATGTTTATGGCAGCTTGATTATCACAGTGTAACATCATTGGGGTTTTAGCTTGGGTCCTAATTTTTGATAACAAATACTTCAACCATAGCAACTCCGGTACACCATGAGCCTTAGCTCTATATTCAGATTCAGCACTAGAACGGGCAACAACAGATTGTTTTTTGCTTTTCCAAGACACAACATTACCTCCTACCAAGGTGCAGTAACTGGAGGTGGATCTTCTATCATCTATAGAACCTGCCCAATCAACATCAGTATAAGCCTCAACCTTGAGAATCCTGTTGAGGCTTATACTGATGTTGACAACCTGAACACCCCTTTAGGTAGGTTGACAACAGTCCTAGAACTTCACATATGCAGGTTGACAACAGGATTCTCGCCTACCTGAACACCCCTTTAGGTAGGCGAGAATCCTGTTGACAACCTGCATATGTGAAGTTCTAGGACTGTGCATATACTGACTCACCATGCTAATAGCATAGGATATATCAGGTTGAGTCGGGCACAGGTAAAGAAGCCAACCAACAAGCCTCTGGTAGACACCCTTGTTTGGAAGAATATATCCATCATCAACACTCAGTTTATGATTGGAGTCAATAAGAGTTTCAATTGGCTTACACCCTAGTTTACCAACCTCACGAAGGAGATCAAGGGCATACTTCCTCTGTGAAATGAATATCCCTCCCTTTGACCTTTCCACTTCGATTCTAAGAAAGTATTTGAGACTCCCAAGATCTTTGATTTCAAATTCAGAAGCAAGGAATGCCTTTAGTTGGTTTATAACAGAGTGATAATCTCCAGTGACAACAATATCATCCACATACACTATTAACAAGGTGAGTAGGCCATTAACCCTTCGTATAAACAAAGTATGGTCCGCTTGTGATTGTGTAAACCCAATTTTGAGAATAGCCTTCCTAAATCTATCAAACCAAGCTCTAGGGGACTGTTTAAGCCCATAAAGAGATTTTCTTAAATGACAAACCTTCTCGTCACTGTTGGGTAAGATTACCCTTGGTGGTAAATCCATGTATACCTCCTCCTGAAGATCTCCATTTAGGAAGGCATTCTTCACATCCATCTGATATAGAGGCCATGAATAATGAGCAGCAAGAGACATAATAACTCGGATAGAGTTCATTTTGTCTATAGGAGAAAAGGTCTCTTGATAGTCAATTCCATATGTTTGGGTGTGTCCTTTTGCCACCAACCTAGCTTTGTATGTTTCAATTGATCCATCAGCCTGATGTTTAATGGTATACACCTACTTGCAGCCCACTAGAATTTTGCCTTCAGGAAGAGGAACAAGCTCCCAGGTATGGTTTTTTAAGAGAGCCTCTATCTCTTGGTTCATAGCATCCTTCCACTGAGGTGACTGAACTGCATTTGAAACATTACGAGGAACAAAAACAGAGGAGATAGTAGTAACATAAGCATGATAAGAGGGTGAAAGAGCATCATAAGAAACATAGTTAGTGATGGGGTAGGCAGTGCATTTCCTTTTTCCTTTTCTAACTGCAATGGGAAGGTCAAGGTCAGATTGTGAGACATCAGGCTCAATAATAGCAGGAGAAGGAAGTCCAGGGTTGCTTTCAGAGTTACCTGGAATCAGGTGATTCGATTGTTGTGGATATTCAGCCTCAGGAGTATCCTTCCTTGAGGAAGAGCAGGAATATCGTTACTACAAGGGGAAGACAAACTAGGAATGTCCATATAGGTAGGAACAAGAAAACAAAAAGGAGTGCGATCTTCACAAACACTCTCCCCCTGACGAGAAGGATGAGTGGACTAAAAATATGGAGTAGACTCAAGGAATGTAACATCCTTAGATACGTACCTTTGGCCAGTATGGGATCAAAGCACTTGTATCACTTTTAGACAGGAGAGTAGCCCAAAAATATGCATTGATAGATTCAGGGTCAAGTTTCAGGCGAGGACTCATGTCATATACAAAGCAACTACAACCAAAGACTTTGAGAGGCAAACTGAAAATATGATCCTTAGGAAACAAAAGTTGATGAGGTGATTGAGGAGAAAGGGACCGTGAAGGAAGTCTATTCATGAGATACAATACTGCTTCAACTGCATCTCCCCAGAACCGAGTTGGTACATTCATATGGAAGAAAATGCCTCTCGCCACCTCAACAACATGTCTGTTTTTTCTCTCTGCTACACCATTCTGTTGTGGAATATGATGCTTTTCAAAATACTCCTTAGCATTGTCAGACCGTATATCTTGATGTGCCTTTCGAATTGTGTTTCCACCATCTTGAAGAAGTTTTGAACAATGGAAGGGACCTCATCTCTACTCTTCATCAGGTAAAGCCAAGTATATCTAGAGTAATCATCAATGAATAATATAAAATATTTATAGCCGCCCACACATGGAATAGAGTATGGGCCCTAAACATCAGTGTGTATCAAGTTGAAAGCAACACCACTCCTTCTATTACTTGTAGGATATATAGTTCTACATTGTATACCCAAACTAGACTTAGACTGACATAAGTTTGGAAACAAAAATTTAGTGGACTTAAAAGAAACATATCTGAGGCGACAATTCCACAACTTCAAAAAACTCAAATTTTCATCATGACATGACTCAATCTAGCACAGTAATCCTTGCTCAAAGGTTTGATAAAAAAGGTAAACTCCATCAGCTTCATGTCTAGTTCCAATCTTCCTCCCCGTTCTCAAGTCCTGAAAAACACAATGAGAAGGGAAAAAAGTCGCTGGACAGTTATGAGATTTGGTAAGAGTACTAACAGATAAAAGATTCTTGTACAAGCGGGGGACATGGAGGACAGAGCTTAGGGAAAGATCACAAGTAAGCTTAACCTCCCCCAGACTAGAGATAGGGGTCTGAGATCCATCAGCTATAGTGATTTTTCCTTCCCCCGGAGCCAATTTATAAGTGGTGAAGTGGGAAGACATACTAGTCATATGTGCAATAGCTTCAAAGTCCACAATCCAGGAGCTAGTAGGAGAAGATTGACAAGTAAGTGCAGTACCTGTTTTTGCAAAAGCACTGGAAGGATTACTAGAACTAGTAGAGGTAGAGAGCCCAGACTTCTGAAGCTGAGTCAACAAAATCCTGAGCTTCTCCATCATATCGGAGGAATCATGTGTGAGAGTTTGTACATTAGGAGGGCAATCAGCTCCAACAGTAGCAAGATAAACATTACCCTTCTTTGCGGTTTTAAACTTGTTAGGCTTCAAATGTGGATTCAATTTCCAACACCTATCCTTCGTATGTCTCGGCCTCTTGCAGTAATCACATACCACATCTTCATGCTTTTCATTAGTACCCTGTTTGTTTGTACTCGACTTAGACCTTGAAGACATGTAGGCAGAATGATTCATCACTGAGGTTTGCATCATAGCAACCCTTCTACTCTCCTCTCTCTGCACTAAGGAGTATGCAGTAGCAAAGGAAACAATATTTGCACTCAAGATGTATTGTCGAGTGAAATCATACTCACCATTCAATCCAGCCAAGAAGTCAAAGACTCAATTCTTCTCAATATACTTCTAATACTGTTCACCGTCCTCAAGGTTCTTCCATTCCAAGTTCTCCAAATGATCCCTTTCTTCCCCTAGAGACTGCAAAGAAGAGAAGTACATGGATACAATCCTCTCTCCCTGACGTATATTACAAGTTTCTCTTCGGAGTTGATAGACTCGGGCTGTATTTTTTGCTTGAGAGTACGTGGTTGTAACACGATCCCAAATATCCTTGGCAATGGAGAGGAACATATAGTTGCGGGCAATGTGTGGCTGCATTGAACACACCAACCAATTCATAACTAAGGAATTATCCTGTTCCCATCTAGCAAGTTTGGGGTTATCAACTTTTGGCTTCTCCTCTCTACCAGTAATAAATTCCATCTTACCCCTACCTCCGATAGTAAGCTTGGCTGATAAAGACCACTCGAGGAAGTTGGTTCCATCAAGTTTTACAGTGGTTATCATGCCACTGGAGACATCGACAATACTCAACAGCACTCCGGAAGCAGTTTGTAACTCCTTAGGCACATCCATTTGAGTTGGGTAGGCCTTTTAACAGTTCTACAGCACTACAACCACCAACCAACACACACAAGACCCACAAAAGATGGGAAACACTTGGCTGGAATCCAATGGGAGGCCCAAAACTGAATTGGCGGTAATATAGGGAAGAAAAAAGACTTCCCATAGAAAGATTAGAGGTTATAAGGATGTGGAACCACTTCCCATACCTTTAGCGATGCCAAATAAACCAAAACCAACAAGTTTCAAGCATAAATCGAACTCAGACAAGGAAGAAAAAATCCAAACATCGAACTAGTATTTTTCTGTAATTTTTTATTGTAAAATCCAGGAAAATCATAGGCACATTATATGAAGATAAGAGCCATACCAAAATAACCCTAAAATCAGGGTGAACCAGAGTATATCAGATTCAAGGGTTGCTGCCGGTTCATGTACGGATTGCTGACGTCATCCGGTGACGGTCTGACGTCAGCAGGTCTTCGTGAGTTTGGGAGTTGGTAGAGGAACCTAGTCCAAGACTTCTTCCCACTCTGATACCAAGTTGTTGAGTGTAGGAAGAGGGAAGGAAGAAAGAGAAGAGTTACGGGAGAGAATAGGGTGTTACTATTCACACCCAGAATATTCCATTATATGTTAAATCTGAAATTACAGCCATGTCCCTATAAGGGCACCCAAATACAAAAAATAAGAAGACAACAATACCCCTAAAACCAAATACACATTCTCAACAAAATTTTACCTTACTTTTCTCAAAAGAAAAAAAAAAAAACACATGGACTGAATTCACTAGTTTAACCTAGTGAATCGCCAACCAACCTAGTGGGCTTAGAACCAGCCTATCACTTAAATATAAGTGGGGTTTGGGTTTCAGCCATCCTATGAGACCAAACCCAATGATCTAATCTGAGAAAAGTGCCCATCAGGTTTCATCCCAAGTAGACACTTGCTTTTAACCTCACAATGAATAACATTAGTATATTGCCTACATAGAAGGACCTCTTCTTTGATAGGAAGACATAGTATCACACCCTCTTATCAGATGGATCTTGGGATTAAAACCATTTTGCAAAACTTTTTTATAAAATAAACTATTTATAAATATTAATACATTTTGCAAACTAATTTCAAAACCAAATTGAAATCAACTACCAGTAGTTTTAGGTTTCCATCAGAGAGAGTGTAAACTAGGATATTCTCTTTGTTTGATGAAGTGGTTGATCCTACCACAATGATCACCCACTCAACTGATATTCCAAACTTCTCCAACATACCTAGGTATTTGACCCTTGGTGGATCTCATTGGTTGGCATATCAAAAGCAATCCAATCCAATACTTTGTGTAATATCATTATAAAGTTAGAGGGTTAAGTGTAACTTTCCAGTTTTGCCCATTTATCACTAAGTCTAGGGCATAACTGGGAATGGTCCCTATTCAATGTTTCACCAAACACCCACTCATTGTGCTTTAGGTCTAACCCTAGCAGCTGAGACAAACTGTCCTACCAATTTGGCAATACAATGGTATTATCCTTATCATGATAAACTACCCAAGTTTATCAAATGGATGAGAACATTCTAAACTAACATAAGTCTCATAAATGTTTAATTTAAGGGGTAATTCACAAAAACATACTAAAATACACATGAAATAGCAATTTTTTTTATTTCATTCAATAATAAATATCAGATTACATTAGTCAAGTTGGAGCTGAGGACATCCATTGTCTAACACATGTTGGGAGAGAGGAAGGATCGAAGTTCTTATCTAGAATTAACTAGGACTGTTATCTCATGTGCAGATATTCAATTGCATTATCCATTTGGTTTGAATCAGGTGGAGTCAAGACAAAGTGATTCAGGTTATTTGTAGTTGGTAGTGCCTTTTCAAAGGAAATGAATGCTTGTTGTATTTGTGAATAGGTGGTGGCATAAACTATAGATTTCCAAGGTGGTTGATAAATAAGCCATGGTGGAGATTGTTGGGGTTGTGTCTTATTTTTCAATTGTTGGATTAGTTTTTAATCTACCAGTTGTTGTGGCCAATCCTTAGGTTAAAGTGGGTTGTATGTATAAAATGTTTCTTTTGCATGTAGGGTTGTATGTACTATGTAGGGTTTAGAGACAAAAGAAAGAAGTTTGCCTTTTTTCTATCGGAGAGAGAAAAAAAGAGAGGTTGAGAGAAAGAGAGTGCTCTTGCTATGAGAGTGGGTTTTTTTCTCTTGGTTTTGTTCTTCGGGTTGAGAGGAAAGAGAGAGTAGGCGTACAAGGGTTAAGGGTTGATTTAGGTTGCAATCCACAAGGTATCTATATTGTTTCTTATTTTCTTACACAGTGAATAATGGTTTTCGTCTCTCCCATGGATATAAGTCCTTTTTGTTTTTGTTGGTGCTTGTTTTTATTTGTCTTTGCTTGGATTTTGTTATTTTAGTTGCTACTGGATTTTCTTGGTTGCTACTGGATTTTCTTGGTTGCTATTGGTTTTATCCTATGGGTGGTTGTTGTGAGCCCTAATAATATCTTACTCCAATAAGGGAATTCTCTTTCTTTTGGGTGGGTCGGGTGTGGGTGGAGGGGAGATTTGTTCATTTGGAAATTCAAATTTTGTTTGCATTTTCTAATTAGATGAAATAATTTCCATGTTTTCCAGTTTATTCCTGTTATGGATAGGGGTACAAGTTGGATACCCAGCTTGAAGAAATTACACAGCATTGGGTCCATTCAAATTTTAACAAATAATCATCCCAAGCCCACCAAAATTGTAGCCCTACTTCCAAAGGACAGACTGAGTCTGAAGTAGCATGGTTAAACCTGCTAGGGGAGACAGTTCCATAGTATACTCATTTGACCACCAATGATAAACCAGATTTATAAGCTTTGATGCATTGGCATTTTGATAACATGGAAAAAAATATTTATTTTACATCATGATTTGGGAAAACAACATTTACCTAGAACTCATTTAACTAAATTCCCCTCTTGCAACATGCAAGATTTGCAATTCTGATCTATCTTAACCCAAAATCATCAGAGAAATACAAATGAAATTAAGATCTTTGTAAGTGGAAAGAATCACATACCACGCTAGCTATTTTGAAAGAATCAAACTTAACAGCCACCCTTTTTGCGTTGATAGGAACTAAGTTAGCTGTTGCCTATATAAATTTTGACTATTAGAATCTAACAAATTCAGATTATGGAGATCAGAATGCATATTATTATATAAACCAAAAAAATCATTAAAAAATTAAAGGAAAAGAACATTTTTCATTGATGAAGCTACCTCATTTACAAAAAGCATATAAGATGTCTAAAGTAAGAATAACACTATTAGATAAACATGATTAATTTCTAATGACACTTTTAAGCACTGAAACATGAAAAGTCACATGAAATTCAAGCATCTGGATCTGTAGAAACACATTTTTACCTGGTGTTCCTTATCACTTCTAGCATTTGGTTCCTTAGAAATAGGTTTCCCCAAGGCCAAGGCTGTTCCCATGTCAAAGGGGCAGAAAACAATGCCCTTTCTGTAAAAATGGTACTGATTTTACAGAACTAAAAACTTTTCTGCCCCCTCCTACGATGAAAGAAACAAAAGTAGCCTACAGAAAAATTAAGTTTTTTCTACAAGCTAAATATTTTCTTTGCATATCCTTAATGTCAACACTCTTGTCTGAATAGAGAGAAGAACAAGAATAATCTTAGAGGTGTCAAGAATGAATGACCCCCACCTCAAAGAGTCTCTTATATATTAAAAGATATGTACAATTACAAGAATGCCCAGATGCGCTGAAAGAGAAAAGAAGAATAAGAAGTATAAGTAATGTATAACAAGGACTATACTAATAAGATACATCAAGTTATAGAGTCTCCACACCCCCCTTCGAACTGATGCCTAGACATAAGCATCAGTTTGTCTATAAGAAAGAGATGTTGAACTCTAGTCATAGCTATGGTGAAGATATCAACAATTTGCATGTCTGAGGCTATATGAGGAAGTGATATAGACCCAGTAGTGAAGAGATCTCGAATAAAGTGGCAATCCACCTCGATGTGCTTGGTCCTCTCATGGAAGACAGGGTTAGATGCAATCTTGATAGCACTCATATTGTTTGCATAGAGAGGAATAGGAGTAGGGAGCTGAATGCCAAGATCCATAAAGAGAGACTGTAACCAAAAAATCTCACTACAAACTGAAAACATGGCCCTATACTCTACTTCAATGGAAGACTTGGAGACTGTTTATTGTTTCTTACACTTCCAAGAGATGAGTGAATCACCCATAAAAACACACCACCTAGAAGTGGACCTACGAGTGTCTG
This sequence comes from Nelumbo nucifera, assembly GCF_055504915.1. Lineage (NCBI taxonomy): Eukaryota > Viridiplantae > Streptophyta > Magnoliopsida > Proteales > Nelumbonaceae > Nelumbo > Nelumbo nucifera. The sequence continues at coordinate 30,268,991 of NC_142649.1, forward strand.
GATAACCAGCCCAATCCGCATCAGCATATGCTCTCAACTGAATAGGAGAGGAGGAGGAGAACAGTCCTTGGGAAGTTGTGCTTCTAACATATCGAATGATGCGATGAACAACAGTCATATGAGGCTGACAAGGAGTAGAAACAAATTGACTAACAACCTGAACAGCATGAGAAATATCAGGCTGAGTCATAGTGAGATAAATGAGGGACCCCACAAGCTGGCGATATAAGGCGGCATCAGGAAGTAATGGACCTTTAGATTTAGATAGCTTAAAATTTAGCTCCATAGGTGTATCAACATGCTTTTCATCATTAAGAGCAACAAGTTTAACAAGGTCAGGGGCATACTTCTGCTGACAAACAAAATACTCTCGATCACTACGATGTACTTCAAGTCCCAAGAAATATGTGAGAGGGCCCAAGTCCTTCGTGTGAAAGGAATTATGAAGTAATAGTTTCAATTCATGAATGCCTTCAGCATCATTCCCAGTCAACATGTCATCAACATATAGTAGGAGAATGGTAATACCTTGAGGCCGTCGCCTAACAAATAAAGAGTGATCAGAAAAACTCTAGCTATATCCAACAGCAACTACAACATTGCGAAAGCGTTCAAACCATGCCCAGGGAGCTTGTTTTAGACCACAGAGATTTTTTGAGGCGACATACTAAAGAAGGATCATTGCAGTATCCAAGAGGAGGCTTCATGTAGACCACATAGAGATTTTTTGAGGTGACATGCTAAAAGAACACGGACTGTGGTGATCTTTGCAATAGGAGCAAAGGTTTCTTCATAGTCAATACCATACTCCTGATTATATCCCTGGGCAACTAAATGTGCCTTGTATCGATCAAGAGATCCATCAGACTTAAGCTTAATGTTGTAAACCCAGCGACTCCCAACAATGGATGCATCTGGAGGAGTAGGCACAAGATCTCAAGTGTCATTCTCATGTAAAGCATGAACCTCTGCATCCATGGATTCCATCCAATGAGTACATGTAATATATAAATATATGTTATATGTAATATATAAATACATTGATTTGTTTAGATGCATGATATTTGTATAGCCCCCACCACATAGTATCATGTACTTCTTTTAAGATAATCACTTCACTTAATCCTAATCAGAAAGACTAAAACCTTAATAACATTATTTTATGTTTTTTTTGAAAATTTTATTCTTTATCTCCTCTATGTTGTTTGCTGCCCAAGAAAGATCTATCGTAAGTCATAACTCATAATAAACTATAGTCATTTCTAACACTTGTTTTTCTGAATTTTGTACCAAAAGAACAAAAAAAACATCAACAAACAAATACTAATGAAATATAGGATTAATATATGTAGTGAAAGTTGAGTTAAGATCTAAAATCGAGAAATTCTATGAGGTTTTAAGGGATGGGAAGAAGGTTGGGTTGGACCCAACCCAAGCCCAACCCAACCTGAAATTGACTTCGGGTTAGGTTGGGTTGGGTTAGGGTTGAAGGAATTTAGTTAGGGTTAGGGTTGGGTTGGTCGGGTTGGGGTTTAGAACTTAGGGTTGGGCTAGGGTTGGCCTCAACCCGGCCTGACTTTCAGCCCTAAGAGCTATGGTTTAAAGGAAAGCCATAGGCGTTAGGAGGTCTAGATATACGAGTAGAACGACGAAGAGGAATAAAAGTATGAAGTGTGTTTGAAGTAGAGATATCACTAACAAGAGCAGTGGTAGGATGATGATCTGAACCGGGAGGAAGGAGAGTCGCAGGCGCAAGGGATGGAGTATGTTACCACTTGCAAGAGAAGACAAGAAAGTCCTTCTCAACAGAAGGAGATGGAGCATCTTGTGAATCAAAGTTTGGCAAAATAGAAACAAACAGTGCAGACAATCTAGCAATTCCAGCAAAAAATGAAATGTGCTCAAGGAAAACAACATTACGTGATATACGAATGCGATGAATAGAGGGATCATAACAAAGAAATCCTTTGTGGACAGGACTGTTACCCACAAAGGCACACATGACAGACTGTGCAGACAATTTAGAACGTTCACGAGAGAGAAGATAAACAAAGCACACACATCCAAAAACATGAAGCATAGATAAATCTGGAGAACGACCAAATAACTTCTGAAAGGGAGACATATTACAAAGAACTGAGGAAGGAATATAGTTGATCAAAAACACAATTGTACTGGCTGCCTCTACCCAAAAGGAAGGTGGAGTATGGGACTCCTGCAATAATGTCCTCACAACACTAAGGATATGTCCATTCTTGCGCTCGACCACACCATTCTGCTGAGGAGTATCTAGACAACTTCGTTGCACTTGTATTCCATGGTCCTTCAAATAGGATAAAAAATCTCCATCGGTGTATTCTCCCCCTAAATCCGAACAGAGAATACGCACTTGTGATTGAAACCGAACCCGCACCATAGCATGAAACAACTTAAATGTTGGGAACACCTCAGACTTGTGGCGAAGAAAGTATATCCATGTGTACTCGGTACAATCATCGACAAACGACACAAAATATTTGTATCCAAGCAGAGAAGAGACAGAAGTAGTCCAGACATCACTATGTATAAGCTCGAAGGGAGAGGTAGCATGCTCAGATATGTGAGGAAATGGTAAGGTACGACTCTTACTTAAGCAATAAGAAACACAAGATGTATCAAAGGTGTGCAAAGAAGGAACTTTATTCTTAATAAGGCCTGAATTAAACAAAAGTTTTAATTTTTCGGAATGTAAATGACCCAAACGTTTATGCCATAAGTCCCAAACATTATCTCTATGACTCAAAAAGGAACTAGAAGTGGAGGAACTGAAATAAATTGATGCTACTGCTGTTTGAGGCTTCTCAAACTCCAATGCAAACAGACGACCCAACTTGTGCCCCTTCCCTTTCACCTTCCCAGTGTTCCGGTCTTGAATCAATCCATCTTGAGAGAAAATGAGAATGTTACCTTCATCAATTAATTGGCCAACAGAAATCAAGTTTGTAGTGAGATTAGGAACAAGAACAGTCTTGGTAAGAGGGAAAGATGCAGTGGGTGGAAGCTTAAGAGACAGATCACTACTACCAATGATGTTTAACTTTTCACTATTGGCAGTAACAATATGTTTGTGATGGGTTTTAGTAAGGTTACTTGGTTGGTTAGGGTAGGCTCTGTCATGTGGCTGGTAGCTCCGGAGTCAATGATCCATGTATGAGAAGAAGAAGCACAATAACCGGAAAACTCACTAGGTAAGCCAATAGCAGAAAGAGTAGAAGAAATAGCAGAAGTTACCAGTTGTCGAATGTTTTCCTCAACCATAGATGCAAGAGAATCGCCTTTAACAAAAGAATCACCATCAATAGTAGATTTCTTACTCCTATGTGCTACAGCAACAATGTAAATTCCATAGGTTGATCCTTCCAGCTTTATAGGAATAATATCTTCTCTATTGGAGACCATTTCAGCAAGAAAACAGCAGTCCAGGCACTACGATATTAGAGACAACCAAATTCAGCAATCAAGAACTCAGGATGACAGTCCAAAAAAAGGCAAGTTTTAAGACTGTCAAGTCTAAAACTCTTCAAATATGAATCTGAAGTCTGAATCAAATAAATGGGGAGCAAAAAAACCCTAACACGACACAAGATCTAGGGTTATAAGTTGATCGAGTCAGCCAATTGAGAGAAAACTGTGATTTATCAACACAGCAGGTGTCTTTTTCAAGAATAAGGAGATATCTTGTGCTGATCGAAACAGTCCCTAGAAATTTCCAAACCAGAAACTGAGTGTAGGATTAAGAAGAGCTTGAGAGGACCCTCCAATCTAGAGAGAAAGAACTCAGATCGTAGGCTGATGTAGAAGGCTAGAAGTCCAAAAAAGAGTTACAGTCCAAAAAAGGAAACTGTACAGTGTTACAGCCCCAAGAAGATCAGAACCCCTTTGAAGACTTCACCAAACCAGATGTTGTTTGTAGGTAGAATAGATCAGGTCTAGGCAACACCAGATCTGAAGTCCAAAGCTGTTGCAGTCCAAAAAAGAAAATTGTACAGTGTTTCCACCCCAAGAAGAATATCAGAACTCCTTTGAAAAACTTCACCAAACCAGATGATGTTTGTAGGAAGAGTAGATCAGGTCTAGGCAACACCAGATCTGAAGTTTGGCCTCAAACCAATGTCTCACAAGAGAGATCTAACGAAATCTCTCACGCTGGTTGCGCAAAGAAGACTGAACATAAAAGGGTTGATCAAAACAGACCTAATATGACAGGGTTACTGCTTCTAGTGAGTTTCACGAGAGAGAGAATAGATCAGAGAGCAACCTTCTCTAATACCATGTTAACGCTCTTGTTTGAATAGAGAGAAGAACAAGAATAATCTTAGAGGTGTCAAGAATGAATCACCCCCACCTCAAAGAGTCTCTTATATATTAAAAGATATGTACAATTACAAGAATGCCCATATAGGGCTGAAAGAAAAAAGAAGAATAAGAAGTATAAGTAATGTACAACAAGGACTATACTAATAAGATACATCAAGTTATAGAGTCTCCACACTTAATCCAGTCAAAATTGTGGTGGATTTTACAATCCCTAACCACTCATTTATTGTGTAATCCCTTTCAACAGAAATTGGTTCTCCCATTAACAGTTCATATATAACAATCCTTTTTGTAGGAGATGATCTTCCATGAAGGTGGCTCTATGAATTTATTGACTTTGTACTGCAGCTCTAGTATAGGCTCTTCATTTGGCATATACACTAGTTTTTTGCTAAAGAAAGTATTTTACTACTATTGTGCTTTTCAGTATTATTTTTAATCTCCAAAATATGAGACAAATGAGTATTTTATGACTATGTCAAGGTTCTTCAACTCAAGGTTTTCCAACTCTTGGTGATCATTTTTTATTATGAAACTCCTTTTTCTTGATTATAACAGGTTTGATCTTCAAAAAGAGAAAAGAAAGAAAGGAAAAAGGAACAGCTTGATCTGTTTTTTTCAATTTGATAGCTTTAATGAGCCTCAAATAAATGTTCTCTAAACTCCGATAAGGCTTGTGCAGAGACAGATCCAATATCCAGGTTATTGTGCAGTTGACTAGAATACTATTTATATTGGTCTAATAAATCATGAGGAAATTACAGCAGTACCCCTGTTTAGTAAATCATTCAAAAGTGACTAATCTACCCTCTAAGTTGCAATAATAAAAGACTAAATTGCCCATGCCCCACACTAACTAAAGAAGAGAAAGATAAATAATAAACAGGGTAAACAAAGAAAATGAATCTTAGACAGAAAAGAGAAACATATCTGCCTACGAGCCAACCACTCATAACATGGCTTTAAGAACCTTGACTACCATGCATGTGGTGTCTATTTCAGAACAACTACTCTTATCTGAGGGGAAAAAGAAGAAAGAGAGAGCATGAAGATGGTAGTCACCATTCTGGAATTCTAAATTTTGTTATTACATATTTCCTTCTCTTACCTTTTATTTTTACACATTTTAAATGAGAATAATGTTCTAAAATTTTTATAGTTTATGCATGTTGACAAGGATGGGGTAAATATAGTCTTTGTACTTGTGCTGCTATTGAGAAGCCAAATTAAGGGATGACTTGTAATTTGATCCTTTAATATCTAAATCTAAATCTATATCTATCTATCTATCTATCTATCTATCTATATATATATATTAGTAAAATGGGGCATAATCAAGACATCTCATTCATTCTCTTCCTTCTTATTCTTCTCATATTTTTCTATTTTATCAGCTTTTTTTTTTCACTAATATTTCAGAACTATGCATTCTTTTTTTGCCCTTTCTAGGGGTTGCACGTGTAGTTTCCCACATGTATGAACTTTGAATAGCAATTTCCCGATACATGAGAAAAGAAAAATTAAGATGTAAAGTGAATATTATCTTTTTTGATCACCGTAAAGTGAATGTTATCTAGACACCTAAATTTAGGTTATCTTTTACTTTTTATCCAGCTAACAAGTTAGGGAACAGGACATACGTTTTTTTACATTTCAATTTTTTAGCTTAATACTCAAGGCTTCTATGAATGTTCATATGTCAACACTGTTTAATATATAAAATCATGCAAAATTTAGGCATCTTTTTTATGTTATTTTGATGGAGATATTTTTGGTGTTATTTATGAAATTTTCTTAGTGGCCCAACCATAATAGTGATCTTACCCCTCATAACTTCCATTAATTTGATTCCAGTCAATTTTGTTTCATGTAGGGACTCCTATAGCTTGAATCAGGGCGACTGTTGGCTTTCTGGATTAACCACATCCCATGCAACCCATCAGCACCCAACTACTGATACCATTATATAGCACATAGGTGAAGATGACCAAGGTCAAGATAGTGGACTTGCTGATTCAACTGTTGAATTGGATTACTGAATGTTCTCCCTAGCATTGGCGATACAAACATGATACAGCATGGTCTCCACTCCAAAATTGGCTTTGAATAGTGGTTTTGAACAGAAATAGAAAGAATGAAGAAGAGGAAGGAGAAGATAGCAGTGATTGAAAAATGGAAAAGAAGAAGGATGGAGACATTGGATATAGCCTCATAACCCTGTCCAACCATGGAATCAGCAATCATAAGGAAACGGAAAATTGCATCCATCATCAAAGAGGAGAGTCTGACTTCTATGCAAGCAATTTGAGGATGCAATTCCAAATTCCATTCAATAAAATGGAAAGGGTGAATGCAATCTCTTTTGTGGAAAAGAGCTAGGGAAATGCTACCTTGTACAAGAAAATAAAATAAATAAATAAATAAATAAATAAAAACCAAGAATATTCTCTTCCACGTAAATGCTTTCTGGAATTGACTTGCATTTGGGCTATGAGATGAATAAAACTGGGTCACATGTTTTGCACTAGGCCATGGTAATTTTGCATGGAGTCTCCTAAATGGGTGTAAAGTGTCTGTTTTAGACATGTATCAGACTACGACACTCTTATGGATTCTTAAGGACATTTCTATTTGACAATATTATTTTCCTTCTTGCTTCTTCAACATAAATAAACAGCTAATGTACACAATGAATGTGATTTTTTCTATAAAATGTCATCAGTATCAAGTAACAAAAATATCTGTTAGACCTTTTTCTATAGGTTTGTATTGCTAGAATTCAACAAATATGGACTATATTAATAGATTATACTTTTCTATAATGTATCTGCAAGTCCTTGCTTCTTCATTTTGCCTTGTCTAGACACACATGGGGTTCTGATTCTCATATCCAAGTCCATGTAACACTGGGCCATGAGCTAAGTCAAGGATATTGTGCTTGCAAATAGAAATCACTGTAGGTTTGGGACACACGCAGAAATAAAGCCTTGAAGGAATGGATGATGCAACATGGATAAGGCATATACAAGTGCTCCATTAGCCTATAAAATCTTCAGAAAATATGCAGAAAGTTCCCTCTGAAATAGCATGGTTAGGTGTACAATCCATGTTTTATCAATAGAAAGGAGTTCTGGAAATGCTGTCTGTCTTGATCAGGAAGACCTTATTTCTAAAGAAACATAAATCATTGAAATCAATCTGATGCTCACCTTTATATCCCAAAACTCATATGTAGACATTGAAAACCTTACCCCATATGGATTGCATCTCCAACTTGTTGTTCTTGCATATATCCTCTGTGATGGTGCCTCCACTACCAATATGGATTATATGAGATACACTGGTCACGAATTTAATAATTTATATTTCCTTCAGATTACTAATGCTTTTCATGTGTTCACATCACCTAAGTGTCCATGATGATACATCTTTTGGTATTAACAATAGGTCATTCATACTACAAGGAAATCCTTGCTGGGCTCTTAGTTTGTTGTCTCCATTGGTTTGATGTTCTACTCAGAGAATTATCTATGGACCAATAGCACCTATGTTTTCCACACATCACAGCAGCAGCCTCAAATTGGACCCTGCTGCTTTTGTATGGCATGTTATGATGCATAATTGCATAGAGGCTTGAAGAAGTATCTTTCACATTTGTGGTGCTATGTAATATGGGAATCACTTTTTGTACTCTAGGATATACCATATGATAAGCCCGGATTTTGAAAATCAAAGTGATCGATCATGTAACTATGAAAACACTTCTATCAATCAAAGGACATAAAATGGAATGTCACTGACTGCAAGAGGCTTCTCACACTGTTCAGACCTATCTTGGTTACTCATACAAAAAAGTCTTCCAATCAGGTCGACCATCACCTCACAAAAATTGGCACATCTAGTTTCAATTACCGATTGGGGGAATCACCTTCTTGTATGCATGTTTGGTTCAGTTTGATATTAGTATATTACCTATTTTGAGAGAATTTGGTTTTGTAAACCAAGAAAATTTTGTTGAGTGAAAGTGGCCTGAGGTCTTTAATCAAAAAAAAAAAAAAAAAAATCCAAAAAGATTGCTGGTCAGGACTCTATACATGACCAAGACAGCTTGATGCTAGTAATGATTTAGTTTCATGTTTTTTTTTTCTTTGTATAAGAAAATTAAAACATGAGGAACCCATAGTACATATGATAGTTATAAGCACAAGAGAGCCATAAAGTAGAGAAGTACCTGATTGAAGAATGGCCAAGTTTCCATATTTTGAGCCCTTAATGTATCCACATTAATTGCCTGATAGATTTTTCCATTTGGTCTTAAGAATTTTGGTCTCTGTCACACGTAAGACCATTGATATTCAGGTTGAGAAAAAGATAATTTTGCACGTAACATTTTGCATATGAGTTATTTGCAGAGGAAATACACACACATGCACCACAAAAAGTAAGAGAAAATGTATTTCTCTTTTAGAAATCCTTTTTCATCATAAGTCACTTTTCTAAATATTCTCTATTCCTTGCATATGTACTAAAAAATTTCTGAAAAAAGAAACTGGATAAGAAGCTTTAAGAGAAATGTTTATCTATATTCAAATAAGATAACATTAGCTGATAGGATAGGTAAAAGCTTAAACATACAATAACCATCCAACATCGTGACAAGAAATAAAAATATTTGAGCAAATTATGCTAAGAGGAAAAGACAAAGATGATCCCAAAAACAGGATTAACCTCCCAAGTTCTTAGTTCCAGTAACATGACCCAATGTAGCTTCTGTAAAGTGGTGGGTATCCTAAGCTAGGAATTTCCCATAAACAGAAGTTTGTTTTACTATATCAAGTTATTGGAAGATCCTGTGATCTATATCATGCCCTTTTTGGTATATTTTTTTTCCTTGTTCTATGGATATAAATTATTGTAGCAATGGAATGATTGAAACATTATTTTTTTATTTATATAAATATTTTAGTTAATAGCCAATTAGTAACTTTTGCTATTGAATTGATCATAACATTTGACCACTTGTAACTTCTTAATTTGAAAAATTGGAATGTTTGGGAAAGAATTAAAAAAAATAAATAAATTTCTTATGAGGTTTTTATAATATTTCCAGTTATATTATGGAGAAAATAGCCAGAAATCACAGAAAGAAATTACTTATGCATAAGCCCTGAAATAATGTGTCAAACAAGTTACTAAGGTTAATTTTCTAATACCAAAATTCCCTTTCTTAACCATATTTGTAAACAATGCACTCTATAATTCAAAATGTCTATTCCTATATGGCAGTGGTGACATTGCCCAATTAATGTATCCAAAGCATGATACAAGTAGCATGCCAAATCAGAAAGATAAATGAAAAATAAGGTAATGTTATTTAAGCAGGCAAAGAAAATCATCCTGAGAGAAATACCTGATTACACCTCGAGACTGCATTATTTAGATATGGATAGATGTGTGAAACTAGAACAGGGAATCAGATAAAATTCTAAAGAAGTTCATAGTTCAGAAGACATTTTAACATGGAATATTTTGATATGACTTTAAGGGCTAAATGGGTTACAAATTACAATATGGAAGAAAGGTATAAGTAGATGTCTTTTCTTTTTTTCAGGTGGGCTTAAATATAAATAATTATATTTCTGTCACAGAAATTATTGAAATTGGATGCTTATGCATAAGAAGTAAATAATTAAAACAAGATGAGAGCAAAGCATGGGACTGTTGGAAATGGAGAAATGATTTCTGGAGAGATTGATCATTGTAACAGAGCCTTTTGAAGAATCATATGGCAGATATCAATCATTTCGTACAGAATAAATAAAAAAAAAAAAGAAAAACCTATGATACTTGGTGAGAGAAAGACAAACTATTGCATGGGCTTCTAAGTATATATAGTTATATATTTCTATAACTCTGTACCATATATATATATATTTATCTTTCATTCTCTGGCAACAAGGATGAATGTTTAGATTTCTGAGAAGTGGTACCAAAGACTAATGATTACTTAGATACTTCAATAATGAGTAAAGTACAATTAATATTAAGCATATTTTCCAGAACCAAAAATTTGGTAGGTTTCACCACCCTTACTAGTCCTATATGCAAGATCATTCATTTTGTACAGAAAAAAAAGGAATATAATTTCAAGTTCAAGAAAATGAAAATGAACAACATAGTTAAGAAACACCTAATCTGTTGTAATGTTCTTAGTTATGTCCCGCAAGGGCACTTTAGTCTTTTTACTATTTTTATTATTGTTGCCCTACGGTCTAAATATCAAAGCTGGCACCGCCAGCCTATTATTTTTGCTCTCTCATTATTTTTTCATCTTTCTTCTTCTGTCCCTCTCCTCTCTCTTCTTCCCTCTATTTTCTTTTCCTCACAACAAGATAATCCAAAAAAGATATTTCAGACCAAATATGGGGTGGGAGCCAGTCAGCCAGGAGAAGTTTCTCAAACTTATGGGTGTTCTGTGTGGAAGGGAATTGAAAAAATTCAGGATTTGTTTGGTGAAGGAGTGAAATACAAGGCAGGAAATGGGGTGGAAGGTTCTGGAAGGAATTCTGGTGTGGATATGGATTAACAGACCTCTAATGGAAAATTTCCCATAGTTATTTGATATTGCATATGGTAAAGATGAAAGTTTGGCAAGCTGTATGAAGATTCAGAATGCGATATTGTGTGGATGCCTCAGTTTAGGAGGAAAGTTAATGACTAGGAGCTGGAACCCATGACAGAATTGTTACAACTTCTTTATAGAATTCATCTGGATTACTGCAGTGCTGATAAGAAGATTTGGGCATTGGAAAAGGAAAGGAAATTTTCGGTCTGATCTGTCTGCAGTCATTTGTCTAAGATCCAATGAGCAGAAGATTCCTAGAAACACCATATGGGGAAGTGTATTCCATCTAAAATAGCATTATTTATGTGGAAGGCATACCTGAACAGGATCTTGACTAGAAAATACTTGGTAAAGAGAGGGATGAATCTGGACAAAGCTTATCGTGTTTTTTGTGATGGCCATGTGTAGTCTGTGGATCGTATTTTCCTATTATTGCAGTTTTGCTTGCATTATTTGGAGCAAGATGCTGAACCTTTTTGTGGTTAGAGAATGCACACAAGCTTCAGTCATGGGATTTTTTTAGGGGTGGAGGTTGGAAGGCTTGAGCAAGAAAGGCAATATAGCATGGAACATAATACAGCTGCTGTGTTCTGGGGTATTTGGCAGGAAAGAAATTGGAGGATTTTCCAAAACAAGGATAAAATAGTAGATACAGTGGTGCTGAAAAATGTTGGAAAAATACACTCGTGGTTATCCATGCATAAGTATTACAAAGGAAGAAGTTATAGTTCATTTTTTTGTTTATGGTTCTCCTTTTGTAAACAAACAGGGATATGTGCTGCTATAGAAAATGGGGGAGATGTTTATTGTAACTTCCCATTGTACAGTCACACTTGTTCTACAGGGGTTTTCCTTTTTTTTTTTTTTTTTTGAATGAAATTCTATAACTTACCTTCTCTCAAAAAAGAAGAAGAAGAAGAAGAAGAAGAAGAAGATATTTCAGACAAGCCCGTCAATTTTGGTACAAGACAAGTTGCATTTAGGAAATTGACAGGACATTTTGAAGAAAAAAAAAATTAGGGATGCCGCTGCACCTGAGCTTTCAAGATTGATTTTGAAGTCGTATACAGAAGCTCCCATTTCCCACTTAGCAAATTGGACTTCAATGGCTCCTTTATTTCATTAACTGCTTCTAGTTTACGTGCAACCTAATCAACAAAAGAAACTCTTAAGGAAAAAAAGTCAGGAACTAAACATAGAACATCTTCTTTCAGGTTAACTAGATATATTGCCACAAGTTGAAGACTGAGATTAAGTCCAGAATACCTATTACCTACAAGCTCCTCCTCATATCAATACATAGAAATCATCATAAACAACTAATCTGATCATGAAGTGGAAAAGATCATTGCTACATGAAGATTTGAGACAAATTTTTTATGACAGTGAAAGCGCTGGTTATCAACCCAAGCCATATCTTCATGCCACAGAAGCCATAGTTTCCAAACCACAAGTTTAATGCAGTCAAATGGAATAACAAAAGCTCTATCCTGCATTTCTGCATGAGGATTGGTTGCACTCAGAAAAGAAGAGTAGAACAGCAGTACAATATTCATTTGTAGTGTCTGAGCAACATAGACTCGAAGGTATGAATTATTTGCAGAACTGAGTGCAACCAATGTCCATGATGTAGTGTATGACGAATGGCATCTCTTTGACAGGAATTTATAAAACATAGCAAAGAATCAACCAAGGAAGGATTACATCCTCATGAATTTACTTTCATTACAGGATTCTATATAGATAGAAGCTTCTAAAAAGGATCGTTCTGAGGCGATATGTCATGCAGATCCTAAGGTATGAACTACTACAAATAATATAGGGTATAACCGAAGCTATTATTATCGATTAAACTTGCACAGGAACTTGTCAGCCAACATCTAGAACACCAAATACGACTAATCTGACCCTCTTTGCCTCTTTGATTTATATTTCGTTCTCCGATTCTGATTTTCTCCTCTGTATCAATATGGCAAAGATTGAAGCTTATTACATCCCAAAACAACAGAAACTCAATCAGATAACGAAAAAAACTAGTCAATTTTGCTAAAACTCGTCTAAGTTCCCATTTGGGTTTCGATATAATTCCGCATTTGTGCTTATTAGACAAATTGAGATCTAAATTCAATCCTGAAGCAGCACAGACAACTCAAACGAGAGGCAGAGAGGGACCAAAGGAAACCCACCTGATCAACACGTGCTTGGGCTTCAGGAGTGGCCTCCGCACCTCGATCAAGTGGAGCAATTGTCTCTAGAAGCTCCTCCTTCAGGCCCTTACTGTCTTTGGTTTTCGTCAGGAAAGACTGAAAGAAAGAAACTTTCGTCCTCCATTTCGCAGGCTCTGCAGAACTATAGAGCTCGCTGTCGATGCTGGGTTTTGTAGACAAGCGGATTGGCTTTCTAAAGGAGAATGATGAGATGGGTATGGCTGAAATAGGAGAATTGAACAGATCATTTGAGGATGGAATGGGTGCTTGTAGAACACTAGCAGAAGCAATACATGAAGCATTAACAACAGCCATGGATTGGTAGTTTCAGGAAGAAGCCAGAATCCAAGAATTTCAAAACAAAAAAAAATGGAAAAGAATGGAAATAGCGGGGAATTTAAATTATAGTTTTTGTTCGTTTTGTATGATCGAGAGAAGTGAAGAATAGACTGGGGGTGGGAGTTCAGTCTCTACGTTATCTTTACTACTCCGATAATGCTCAAGTGTTTCACAACCGGACCGGACATGATGGTTAAACCATTCAGCCATGAGCTGGAGCAAACTGGTCAAGTCAGCCTTTGGACCAATTCCGGTCAAATTTTATCCAAGGGGTGCAAATGGACCGGTTGTCAGATACCCCAGGATTTTCGGATCGGAACGCATAAAAGACATATATATTATGATAAAAATAGATGATAAAATATTTGTATTTTTTTTTTTGTTTTTCTTTATATAATCATGTTTTTTTCTTTTAATAATTTGTTAAATTTTACAGAAATTAAATCAAATCAGATTAGATTCCAATATCTGAATTCAAATTCGAGCTGACCTCTGAAAGATCCCATCAGATCTTTGAATTGGATATGAGATTTATATTATCGGATTAGATTCAGATATATCTCAATTCGTATCCTGTTTGCATCACTATGTCAGTGGGTTGATTCTATCTAACCGTACTAAATCAAATCAAATCGATTATATCGGTTCTATATATTTCATTGAACAATAAGAACCACTTAGGCTGTGTTTGGAAATGATGCATATGGAGTTCAAATCCCGGTTCAGGGTAAATGCCTGTATTTTGCAACATTACATTTATGCATTGACAAATGATACACCATAGATATTTACATTGATAATAAGATGTAAAAATACATCAATAAAAAAGAAATAAATTTGCATTCAAATGGGTTTTTGATAAAAAAGCATATGCTTTATTGAAATTCGTGCTTGCATCTATTACAACTAAAAGTCTATTTAGTAAAAAGTTAAATTTGTCAGTGCAAAACTAACCCAACTTTACAATTTATATGAACCGTTTTACACTCTACAAATTTGCATTTACACTTATTTGCATCGTTGCCAAACACAGCCTTAGATTCTTGATTACATTCTCTATACCAAGCTTTACATAGAGCGTCTATGCCACCAAGTCAATTATTTTTTATTGTATTATGCTGTTTCATTCATGTATTCTCATAAATATAACAAGCATAATTCTTCAGCCCATTACTCGATTTTCTCCTTCATTAGCAAGAATTTCCAACTTGATCTTCTTAAGTCGAGCCACAGCTTGTTTTATGTCAATCCTCTCTTGAGGTGACTCCCTTGAGCACTCCAAGGCTAATTCCATAATGGAAGAGAGACAACGTTGGTATCTTCCTGTTGTTAGGCCTCCTTCATTTTCTGTTCTCAAAATATTGGCATCCACAACCTCCATAACTGCACTAGGGAATGATGCTTCTACCCATTGCTTCAAGTTTGATTCTCCAGCAAAGGTTTCATCAGTTGGTTTCCGCCGGGTAAATGTCTCCATCAAGATGATCCCATAGCTATAAACATCACCTCTTGTTGAAACTCTTCCTTCCGCTCCGTACTCTATTGTAGAATATATCATAAAATCAGCATAAGAGTAATAGGGAATTTTTCTTTATTTTCATTTCATAGCAGCAAGGTTGAGGGTAGATAGATCTTGTAAGGATTTTGCTTAATAATTTTTATACCTAATTGCTCAACCTTATTTATATTCTGTCAGGGTTCGTTTGGTTTGTGGGATATGGGTTTGGAATTGGAATTGGAATGGTCTATTCTGATTCCAACTGTTTTGTTAGACAGAATCAAAATTCCATTCCCATTCCTGATGGAATGGCATTCCCCGTACGAGGGAATCCCCCTCCCTGGGAATGAGAATCCATTTCAGCCCCAGTATGAACCAAAAAGGTGAAGTAAATAGACCATTCCAATTTTGATTCTGAAGGATTTGGATTGCCGTCCGATTCCATTTCCAACTGTGAACCAAACGGATCCTCAGTATTTTTTCTAGCACTCAACTACAACTGACTAGAATTTATTGACAAAGTACATTTATAGGAAAGCAATGATATGGAAGGGTCTGATGGAAAGCATAACTTAAAATGTCAAAGGCAACATAACTAAAAAAGTAAGAAAATTTATACTTTCCTTGAGTAAATTGAATAGAAAATTGGTAATGGATAGAGAAATACATGAAGGTTTTATAATAAATTAAGAGAGAGAGAGAGAGAGAGAGATTTTCTGTTAGCTAAATGATATTGACCAAGGACTAATGTGTTTAAATGTAAACAATGTAACTACTAAATCTCCAGATATGTGTTGAAACAGCATTTAAAGTTTACCTGGTGCAATGTAACCAATAGTTCCCAGAGTCTTGGTTCGTGTGATTGACATGTTTTCAGTAAGAACCTTTGCAATGCCAAAATCAGCTACATGTGCAATCATGTTTTCGTCCAGCAGGATGTTACTTGGCTTCAAATCACAATGCACCACAGGCACTGAATATCCACAATGCAGATACTCTAATGCCAATGCAACATCTATCATAATGTTCACACTTTGAAGGAGATTCAAACAGTAGTTGTGAGAATACAACCATCTTTCTAGGCTTCCATTAGGCATGTACTGGAGAATCAGAGCTCTGAATTCAAGGTTGGAGCAGCTGGTGATGATCTTGACAAGGTTCCTATGACGAACCCTGCTCATAACTCTGCATTCTGCATCAAATATCTTCAATGACCCCTCAAGTTGTAAATCCAGAACCTTTATGGCAACTGTGATACCATTGAACAGGGTCCCCTTGTATACAGAACCAAAACTCCCTACTCCAAGTAGGTTTGCTTCACTGAAGTTGTTGGTTGAGCGTAGAAGCTCCTGATAGGAGATCAGCTTGTGTCTTGTCCGAGGTGATAAATCAACTTGAACTGGGTTTTGTCTTTTCCTTGTTCGATGTATTATTAACAGAAACAAGAAAGCAACTATGACCACTGTTGAAGCAATGGAGATGAAAATATATCTGAGAATACGCAAATGAGATTTGCGTTGGTGAACATTAGTACTTGAGGTGCAAGGGGGGACATTAAATTTTGGTTCACCACACAATGCATCATTCCCCATGAAAGACTCGGCTGTGAAGTTTAAGAAAGACCCTCCTCGTGGAATTTCTCCATAGAGCTTATTGAAAGACAAGTTCATATCTATGAGATAAACAAGATCTTCTAGGGAATTGGGAATTTTACCAGACAGAGAATTGAAAGAGAGGTCCAAGATTTCCAAGCTCATCAAGTTTCCCAACGATTGAGGAATAGGACCCTGAAATGAGTTATGGGATAATGCAAGGATGGGTAAGCTTTTGAGAATTCCTATGGTGGTTGGGATAATTCCTGATAATCGATTCTGAGATAGATCTATCTCTTCAATGGAAGCTGAATTTGAAAATTCCAGCTTGAGATCTCCATCCAGAGAATTAGAGGACAGATTCAAAGACACTAAATTTCTTAGACTCCACAAACTACTTGGAATTCTTGATGTCAATGCATTGTACTCTAAGTAGATTATTTCAAGTTGGCTATTGTTTCCAATGCAGCTTGGTATTGATCCTGAGAGTTTATTTTCTCCCAGCAATAGGTAACCTAGGTGTCTCAAATGACAAAGTTCACTTGGAACTCTTCCTCCTATTTTGTTCCCATTAAGGTACAACCTTTGAAGCTTCCCTAGCTCTCCGATGGTCGCAGGAATAGTTCCACTAAATTCATTGTTGTCAAACCTAATTTCTAACAAGTTACTCAAGTTCCCAATTCCAACAGGAATGCTTCCCCTGATCTGGCTATTGTATGTGTCAAATTTTATCAGAGAAGTGGAAAGATTTCCAACAGAATCTGGAAGTACTCCGTTTAACTGATTAGACCCTATAGACAATTCTTCCAAAACTCTGCAGTTTGTCAAGGAAGTAAGAAAGTCAAGCTCACTAGCTCCTGGCTGGTTATTTAGTTGATTACCATGAAGATTGAGGAACCAAAGTTGTTTCAAGTTGCCAAGGTTCATTGGTATTGATTCACCAAAGAAGTTTTCAGATAGATCCATGAGTCCGAGTTTGGAAGCATTTGATATGGAAATTGGAATTGATCCACTAAGTTGATTGTGAGCCAGATTGAGTACTTCCAGATTGGGAAGCCAGAGGCCAACAGTTTCAGGAACACCACCAGAAAGATGATTAATCTGGAACTCTATGTTTTGCAAAGTGGACATGTTGAAAATCCCTTCAGGGAGTTCACCTGAAACATTATTCATGCCTAAGCTTAAGCTTCTCAAATTTAAAAGATTGCCCAACTCTTTAGGAACATTTCCCTGTAAGCTGTTTTCACCCAAATAGAGCTCCTCTAGTTTTGAAATGTTACCCAGGGAAGGTGGAAGAGAACCTGTCAAGTGGTTAATACCAAGTGACAGAAACAAAAGCTCAGTTAAGCATCCAATTTCTCTTGGTATGTTTCCAGTGAACTTGTTTTGTGCTAAAGATAGGGCCCAGAGATCTCCACACTGACACAGATCAGATGGAATTGACCCACTGATCTGATTGTCCGCAAGATATAACTCTTCAAGGTTTGGAAGATGGAGGCATATATTATTGGGGAGCTTTCCAGAGAGGCTATTCTCAGTGAGATCAATGATGTGAAGAGAAGAAATATTGAAAATTGACAAAGGAATTAGGCCTGACAGATGGTTTTCTGGCAAAAGCAATTCCCTTAAATTAATGAGATCACCAATCTCCTCTGGGATACTTCCACCCAGAGTGTTTCTCTCCAGGGCCAAACTCTGTAACGTAGAGATGTTACCAAGAGAAGATGGGATACTTCCCTGAAGCTTGTTACCTCCGATAAACAACTCGCGTAGCTCTGATAAATTGCCCAGTTCACTTGGTATGCTTCCAGTGAATCTATTGTAAGGAAGTGAAACTTCTTGAAGCCTCGAGCACTGCGATAAACTTGAAGGAATGTGGCCTTCCAGTTTGTTATCTTGCAGAATCAACACCCTCAAGCGACGCAGACGACCGACTTCATTTGGCAGGTGTCCATGAAGACTGTTGTTTCCGAGGTGGAGCAAAACCAGAAAGGAGAGGTTGCCAATATTCGGTGCAATGGTGCCCACCAGACCCATGTCCGGAAGACGAAGAGCAGCGACTCTTTGCCGACGGCGACTGCAAGATACCCCGATCCATTACAGAACGAGGCACTGGTCGTCCAGTTGCTAGCCAAAACATTGTTGGGATCAAAGGTGAGTTGGGTTCTGATGATGCACAATCTGGCCGGTCTTAGCTGTTGATGATCTTGCCTCCGAAATGAGTAACAGGGACCTGAAACAGGAGGAGAAGAGAGGCTCTGGGGAGAAACCCGGCGTAAGGGCTCCGAACCTCAAGTTAGAGTCTTTCAAAGGCAAGAATAACCAGATAGCGCGGAAGTTAGCATACCTCATCCCTGGGGGGGTAGAAGCCTTTTATAACCACCTCGCGCACTCACTTCCAGGCCTCCGTCAGATCGGACATGATTACTTCTGAACTCCTGCCAGTTCGGGTGTCATTTCCTCTGGTCAGACAGAACCGCCACTGTTCCTTTTGTCGGAGCCGTCTCTGCGGCTAGCGACGACGGTAGCAGGTGGCGGTGGCAGGAAGCCGTTTGAAAGGTGGTTGTCAGGCGTCAGATCCCAAATCAGTCAGGTACGCCGCCCTTGGATAAAGACGTCTTTGGTATCGGGTACGCCTGGCTGGCCTGGTGCTTTGGAAGTGAAGTGTTGGAGTGGCGAGCGAGGTGCCTTGAGTTCGGTTTGGAGTGCTCCGAGCTACCACGGGTCAGCTCGGGCCAGCTTTGTGAGGCTTGGGGCCCAGTACAGTTCGTGCTCCTCGCAGGGAGCTCGGGCTCTTAGGGAGCTCGGGTTCTTTAGGGAGCTCGGGCTCCTTAGGGAGCTCGGGCCCCTAGTACCGAGCTAGGACTTAGGGAGCTCGGGTTTTTAGGGAACTTCGGACCTTTAACAGGGAGTTCGCTCTTAACAAGGAACTCGGACTAAATACAGCGGTCTGGGGTTGGGGCTCGGCAGTGAGTTTGGACTTGCTTCCGATGTTCGCTTTGGGTGCCCTACTGTCCCGAGCTGCTTGCCTTTGCCACGCATCAAGCGATCGCGAGGTCGGGCCAAATTTCCCTTCATCAATTGCCCCCCACTCCCTGTGACAACGGTTCCGTCTTGGCGCGGGGAGTTTGCAAGCTAGTGGGAGGGTTTTGGTCCGTGCTGAGTGCGCTTGCTCCAATTTGATTTTCAAAAAGGGGCGCGTGTTCGGAAGTCGTGACGGCAGTTATTCGGGAGTTGCGCTGCAGACGCTTTTATTGCGAGGGGACGTGCGCCGTTGCTCCATCAGTTTCGGGAAGACGCGTGCCGACACGTGTCCTCTGACAAGACGTGCGCCGATTGGTTTTTGGAAGACGTGTGTCTTTAGCGTGGTTATGGGCCGTTGGATTGGCTTTGATCTGGGCCGTCGCTTTCCGTACGCTGTGGATATAAATAGTGCGCAAGGGGGGGGGGCCCGTCCTTGCTATTGTCGTATATCTTGAGTTCGCGCCTTAAATTTCAGCTCGCGTCCAGGCTTTTCAGTTTGCGTCCCAGGTCTTGCTTGTTCGAGTTCTCGCGGTCTGCTTCGGTCTTCTTCCCGGGTGAGTATTTCTTGGAATCCCGTTCCATTTCGCGATGTCTAGTTTGAAGGGTTCCGTCTGTTCAAGCGGGTCTGATGTGGGTTCTACGAACCAGTTTGCGTCCCATGGTAGTTCAAGTGAGCCCGATGTAGGTCCTGAGGGAGGGGTCGAGCCTACCACCCGAGGTGCTTCGGGTAGGTCGGCATCCACCTCCCGCCGTGGCCGGGTTGTAGATCAGTTCGGCCCTTCGACCATGACGCTTGAGGAACTTCAAACCCTCGTAGACTACTATAACTTGCCCAGTGAGTACGGTTATTTTATCCCTACGGGGAGCTTTCCTTGGGAACATGAACCCGATGAGATGGTGATTTTCCGGGAACAGCTCGCTGCGGGGCTGCGACTGTCCTTCCACCCTCTTCTTGTCAAGGTCCTAAACCACTTCGGTGTGATGGTTGGCCAGCTTCACCCGAACTCTATTAGGAACTTAGTGGGAACGATCTCTTTATTTTGCGACGAGAACTTCCCTCTGGATCTGGAGATTTTTTCTTCAATCTTAATGTTGAAAAAGCAAGTGGGTCCCCTTCCTGGGCGTAGGCGGGCATACTACCTGTCCCCTCGCCCGGGCTTCAAGCTCTTACATGGACTCCCCAATAAGGTCCCGGCGTGGAAGCAGGACTATTTCGGGGTTCTAAGTGCGATGGGGTGGCCGTTTCAGACCGGCTGAGGAGTGGCCGCTCCTGATTCTGGCATCACACTTGATGAGGAGACGGCGGAGGGCCTCCGGCAATGGGCGCGGCTTGGGCTGGATTGCCAATGGTATCTGACGGAGGCCAAGCTTATTGCTGCGGGCCTGAGTTCGGGTAGGTTCTTTCCCTAGTGATCTTGTCTTGTTCTTCGCTTACGTCTTACTGATGCCGAACTCCTTTTCGCAGGTACAATGGATTCTCGAGGGTCACGAGGTGCGCACTTGTTCGAGGGGATGAAGAGGAGAAAGCGGGTGGCTAAGCGAGCTCACGCCGAGCCATCCTGAGCTGCGGAGACTGAGGTGCCGGACTGTCCGGCAGAGGGGCCTGAGATGGTTCCTCCTATGCAGGGGCCGGCGGGGGCTCCTTATGCTGAAACCACACACACGGGGGGTCCTTATGCAGAAACCACACACACGGGGGCTCCCGCCTATTCCGAGTCCGCTCATATGCGAGCTGGGCCGTCGGGCTCGGAGGCCCCGGGGGATTTCAGGAGCGTGCTGTCGCCTGTGCATGCTCTTCAACGGAGTAAGGAGGCAATGTTTCCTGAGGAAGTTGCGGCGTGGACTGAACTCCCTCTGCACCAAGTGGCCTGCCGTGCCGTTACTCATGCCATGGTGGTAAGTGATCCCTTCTTCGGAGCTTGGCTTCTATTTTTTCATTCGTTTCTCTGACCTCGTTTTCCTTTGATAGGTGAACTCCTCCATTCATGCCTTGGCGAACCAGGTGGAGAAATGCTCGCGGCAGGCGCGAGCTGCCGAGGAGGCCGCTCGGACTGCCGAGGAGAATGCTCGTGCTGCTGATGCTGCTGCTCGCCGTGCGCGATCTAGGCAGGTGAGGTCTCAGAGGGACGCCGAGGCCATGGGGGTGGTGGTGCAGCGTATGGCGGAAATGAAGCTGGACCTGGAGCACCAGGTCGAATATCTTCAGGAGGATATCAGGGAGAGGACTCAGATCTTCTCTTAAGGTATCGAAGACGCGAGGAAGAAGGTTGTCAGCGATTACATCACTTCGCCGGATTTCGATGACCTGATGGTAGACTCCTACAGGAGGGGCTTCAAGTTAAGTCGGTGGATGATCCGGAATACGTACCCCGATCTCGATACCAGCGCCATATCCACTTCGCGCATCACTCCAGAGATGGCAAATGCCGCGGATGCCGAACCAGACTCCGAGGGGGAGGCAGGTCCTTCGGGCGTTGTCGGAGAGGCTTCTGATAACGATGAAGTAGCCCCGGGCTTGTGAAATGAAATGAAATGAAAAGAAATGTACATATCTGTTTTGAAATGAAAAGTCTTTTTGTTCATGTACTGGTGTCTTCGAGCTATGTTTTTTGCCGAATTGACCATTTCGGTCCCTCAGTTCGTTTTATGAAATGACTTCGGCGTACTTGCTTTGGTGGCCTACAGATAGTACCTTCTCAAGTTGACAACGTTCCATGCTCGGGGTACTTGTTTACCCTCTAGGGTTCTGAGCTCGTACGCTCCCCCACCGAGTGTTTTCATTACTCTGTAGGGTCCTTCCCAGTTCGGTCCAAGTTTCCCTACGCCGGATTCGGGCACCATGACCTTACGGAGAACCAGGTCGCCGACGCGGAAGTTCCTCTTTTTTACTCGCGCGTTGTAGTACCGAGCTACCTTTTGTTGGTAAGCCATAGATCGGACGTGCGCGAGGTCTCTTACTTCGTCCAGTAGGTCGAGGTTGGTGCGCAACTCGCCCTCGTTTGTCCGTTCGTCGTACGCTTCTAGTCGTAACGTAGGCACTTCGATTTCCGCCGGGATCACTGCTTCGATGCCATAGGTGAGGTTAAAGGGGGTCTCACCCGTGGCGGTCTTTTCCGTGGTTCGGTGTGCCCATAAAACACTTGGTAGTTCGTCTGCCCACAAACCTTTGGCTCGGTCCAATCGCGCTTTTAGTCCACGGAGGATGGCTCTGTTCATTACTTCTATTTGGCCATTTGCCTGTGGGTGTGCGACCGATGTGAAGTTCTGACTAATTCCCATACTTCGGCACCATTCTTGGAACTTGATGTCTTCGAACTGTTTGCCATTGTCGAAGATCAGTACCTGAGGTAGCCCGAAGCGACATACGATGTTCTTCCAAAAGAAGTTTTGTATGTTTCGGGCCGTGACTATTGCCAGGGGTTCGACTTCTATCCATTTTGTGAAATAATCTACTGCCACTACTAAGAATTTTCTCCTGCCTGTCGCTGGTGGGAATGGCCCCAAGAGGTCGATGCCCCATTGGGCGAAGGGCCATGGACTGGTGAGGTACTTGAGGTCGGCCGCGGGCTGATGGTGGATGCTGGCGTGCTTCTGACACTTGCCGCATTTTCTGACGAGCTCGATTGCCTCTGTCTTCATTGTTGGCCAGTAGTATCCTTGTCGAAGTGCCTTTTGGGCGAGGGCTCTGCCCCCCAGGTGTCCGCCGCACAAGCCTTCATGGATGTCGCGGAGTACCAGCTCGGCTTCGGCTGGGCGCAAGCATCGCAGATAGGAGAGCGTGTAGGATCGTCGGTACAACCGTTCGTCTATCATGACGTATTTGGCTGCCTGGCGCTGCACCCTCTTGGCTGTGTTGCGGTCCGTGGGGACAGTTCCGTCTAACAGGAAGCTTGCGAGGGGGTCGATCCAGCTCGGCTCTACTTCGGTGACGGGAGCGACCTCTTCTGCCCCACCGAGAATGCTGGGCCGAGACAAGTCCTCTACGTACACGGTTCTCCTGGCGTTGTGGCTCGTGCTAGCCAGTCGGGACAGGGCGTCGGCCTCAGCGTTCTCGGACCTCGGGATTTGCTTGATGAAGTGTGATTGGAAGTTGAGCAGAGCTTCCTTTACTTTTGCCAAGTACGCAATCATAGTGAGTTCGCGTGCTTCGTACTCGCCTGTAATCTGGTTGACCACGAGCTGGGAATCACTGCAGATAACCACGTGCTTTGCCCCGACCTTGTGCGCTAGGTTTAGCCCAGCTATCAGTGCCTCGTACTCTGCCTCGTTGTTGGATGCCGCAAACTCAAAGCGTAGTGCGTATTCCAGTTTCGTTCCGCCCGGGCCGCGTAGCACAATTCCAGCCCCGCTGCCTTGTTGGTTCGAGGAGCCATCTAAGTGAAGGATCCATGGCTCCTCATTCCAGTTCGCGCTTGGTCTAACCAGGAGGGAAGCCACGCTGGCTGCTACTTCACGGGGCTCGGACTCGTTTGGCTTGAGAGCTCCGAGTTCGCCCAAACTGGGGACCTCGGGCTCGACCGGTTCAGGGGCTCCGGGGTTGAATGTGCACTCCGCGATAAAATCTGCCAAGGCTTGGGCCTTGATGGCAGTTCTTGGCTTGTACTGGAGATCGTACTCGCTGAGCTCGATGGACCACTTCGTCAGCCGGCCAGAAACCTCCGGTTTGAGTAAGACTTGCCTCAGAGGTTTGTCGGTCAGGACGATGATGGTGTGGGCTTGGAAGTACGGGCGGAGTTTCCGTGCTGCTATCACCAGGGCATACGCTAGCTTTTCTATCTGCGGGTACCTTGTTTCTGCTCCCTGCAAGATTTTACTAACATAATATATGGGTCGCTGGACCCGGTCTGCCTCCTTTACTAGTACCGAACTGACCACCTCGTCGCTGGCCGAGAGGTATAGCTCTAAGACTTCGCCTTCCTCGGGCCTAGCTAAGGTTGGTACTTGGGCGAGGTAGCCTTTTAGCTCGTCAAACGCGAGCTGATAGTCTTGGGTCCATTCGAACCCTTTGCCTTTGATCGCTTTGAAGAAGGGTAGGCAGCGGTCTGCCGATTTGGACATGAAGCGGCTTAGGGCGGCTATGCGGCCGTTTAAACTTTGGACTTCTTTTATTTTCCGAGGTGGTCTCATATCTAGGATGGCTTGTATTTTGTCTGGGTTGGCCTCGATGCCACGTCGATTGACAACGTAGCCCAGGAACTTGCCCGAGGTGACGCCAAAGACACATTTGTTGGGGTTTAATTTCATGTTATACTGACGCAGGATTTGGAGGACAGAATCTAAGTCTTGTATTAATTCTTGCGAAAACTGTGTTTTGACGACCATGTCGTCTACATAGCACTCTATCTTTGTGCCGATCAGGGGCCGAAACAGCTTATTTACAAGTCTTTGGAAGGTCGCCCCGGCGTTTTTTAACCCGAAGGGCATGACCTTGTAACAATATATACCAAATTCGGTTATGAAGTTGGTTTTTTCCTCGTCGGACTGGTCCATCCGGATTTGGTTGTAGCCTGAGTAGGCATCCAGGAAACTTAGCAATTCGTGTCCCGAGGTCGCATCCACTAGACGGTCGATCCTAGGAAGGGGGAAGCAGTCTTTCGGGCAAGCTCGGTTCAGGTCGGTGTAGTCGACGCACATGCGCCACTTGCCGTTCGCCTTTTTCACCAGCACAGGGTTGGCCACCCAGCTCGGGTAATGGACTTCCCTTACGAAGTCTGCAGCGAGGAGCTTTTCGACTTCCTCGTCGACTACTTTCCAACGCTCCGGGGCTAAGTTCCGTTTCTTCTGTCTAATGGGTCAGTTTGGTCCGTTGGGGTTCCTTGACAGAAGCACCAATCTGGAGTGCGCGAGATGGGTCCGTAGGTGAGGTCGGGATCGAGACTGTCTCTTCTGTCGGCGATGCTCGTTCTTCGCCTTGCTCCATAGGCCGCTCCAGGTCTTGGTCGCCGGCCGGCTTGGACTTGCCCTTTAGGGCGGCGACGTAGCACTTGCGGGATTCGAGCTGGTCGCCCCGCACTACCCCCACACCGAAGTCCGTAGGGAACTTCATCGCCAAATAATAGGTAGAGACCACCGCCCGCAGGATATGCGTGATCGGCCGTCCTATTATGGCGTTGTATGGGGAGGGGGTCGCGACTACCAGAAAATCGTGGTTGAGTCTGACCGCACAAGGCCACGTGCCGACTTCCACGGGCACCGTTATTTTTCCAAGGGGCCTGACCTCCTCCCCGCTGAAGCCCACCAGGGGAGTGTTTGCAGGTTTTAGGTCGCTCCTTGGCAGCTGCAGCCGATCAAATGCCGACTTGAATAGGATGTCCGCCGAGCTGCCTGAATCTACGAGCACGCGCCTAACTTCGAAGTCGCTGATCCTGAGTTTAATGACGAGTGCGTCGTCGTGAGGGTAGCGAACTCCCCGTGCGTCGTCTTCTGTGAAGAGGATTGGCTCCTCGGTCTTCGGCCTCTTCGGGGGGTTCCGCTCCTCGAGGACCGCTTCGCGAACTGAGGTCCGAGCTGCCGCTGATGTGCACCCCGCCACCACTGAACCTCCCACAATTACATGGATGGTTCCTCGAACTGGCCTTTCTGCTGGAGGCTGTTGCTGCATTGGTTCGGCAGGCCTGCTACTAGTCTCCGGGGCGTCTTTTAAGTGTTCGCCCGGCTGGTCCGCTTTATTGCTATTGTTGTTGTGCTGTACAAAGTTTCTTAAGTATCCGCGACGGATGAGCCCCTCTATCTCGTCTCGGAGGTTATTACATAGCTCGGTACTGTGACCGTGGTCCCTATGGAAACTACAATACAAATTCTTGTTTCTTTCGTTCGGATTTCCCTTTAGGCGAGGTGGCCACTTCACGAAGGGGGCGTCCTTGATCGTCATTAGGATCTCGGTCCGCCTTATGTTCAGTGGCGTGTAATCCGTCCGAGCTGGGAGGGGAGCTCGGAATGACTGGTTCGGTTTTGGGTCCCGGGCCGGGTTTTTCCGGTCGGCCGAGCTAGAGGGCTCGCCATCCCTCTTTCTTTTCTCGTTTTCGCCCTCAGTTCTTTGGTTGATTTCTTCCTCTGTCCTCATGAACTTGTCCGCGAGCTTGAGGAACTCGGCCACGGTTGCAGGCTGGTTAGCTACCATGTGCCACTTGAATTCCTTGTGCGTCACCCCTCTTTTTGCTGCGGCAAGCTGTACCGCGGGGTCTAACCGAGGTATCTGTAAGCATGCCTCGTTGAATCGTTTGATGTAGCCCCGTATGGGTTCTCCTTCCCTTTGGACTACTCCGAAGATGCTCTCCTCTGCTCTGGGGCACTGTTTACTGGTAACAAAGTGTGTAGTGAAGACCTGCACGAACTGAGCCCAACACTTTATCGATCCGGGGGCCAGGTTCCTGTACCAGGTGCGGGCTACCCCCTTGAGGGTGGTGGTGAAGGCCACGCACATGCATGATTCGCTGGCCCTGGCGAGGTGCATTTGGGACTGGAAAGCGTCCACGTGGTCGTTGGGGTCGAAGGATCTGTCGTACTTGTCTAGGGGCGGGAGCTTGAAATCTTTAGGCAAGGGGACTGCCAGGAGTTCTGAGGCGAGGGGGGAAGGAACTGAGAGAATCGGGGCGATTCCTACCTCGTCCGAGCTCGCCTCGCCTTTGCCTTTGGGCTCGGATAAGACGCGGGTGGCGATTCGTCGACTTCGACGGCGTCTCCGCTGCTGAGTGGGCCTCGTGCTGGCGCTGCTGGCCTCTGTGTTGCCGAGCTCGATGGGCTCGGAGTTCTGGTAGTCCGCTGCCGTTAGTGCACCGAATCGGTTTCCCACCAGTGGGGACTCCGGTTTTGAGACCCGAGGTGCTGACCTCGCGGGTGAGGTTCCTGATCCGCCTGCGAGCCGCGAGGAGGGGATGACTTTTCTTTCTCTCCGGCCTGGGGACGAGGCCTGGCTGTTTGGGGGATTCTGGGGCCTGGAGGCCTTTCCTTGGTGAAGGTGCCCGTCCTGCGGAGAGGCCTTTACTGGCTTCGGGGCGGGGTGGCGAGGTGGAAGGGGTGGTTGGTTCGGTGTCAGTTGGGGAAACTGCTGCTGATAGTGATATTGGGAGAGGTTGTGCAACACTTGGTGTTGGTGAAGCTGGTGTTGCTGGAACTGCTGCATTTGGGCTTGCATTGCCCGCATGCATTGCATTAAGTCGTCCAACCGATTCTGGCTAGCTGCCAGGGGGACGGCGGTCGGTTCGGAGAAGGTAGTCTCGATGGGAAGAGGGAAGGAGATGTTTGCGGAGGGCAGGCGTATAGGTGCCACTGCTTGTGGCGTAGTCAGGTTGGGGATTCCATCCACCGTGAGGGGGATGGTGAACTGCCCCACACACACTACGGGGACTTGGGGCTGTTCCTCGGTGGTGTTTGTCTCTGCGCCGCGTCCGGCGTTGCTGGATGAGGCCATAAGTAATGAGTTCTTTAGAGAAGAAGGAAAGGGTATGAAAATTTTAGAGGGAGGCTTTTTGAAGCGTTTTCCCACAGACGGCGCCAATTGATGATGCACGATCTGGCCGGTCTTAGCTGTTGATGATCTTGCCTCCGAAATGAGTAATAGGGACCTGAAACGGGAGGAGAAGAGAGGCTCCGGGGAGAAACCCGGCGTAAGGGCTCCGAAGCTCAAGTTAGAGTCTTTCAAAGGCAAGAATAACCAGATAGCGCGGAAGTTAGCATACCTCATCCTTGGGGGGGTAGAAGCCTTTTATAACCACCTCGCGCACTCACTTCCAGGCCTCCATCAGATCGGACATGATTACTTCTGAACTCCTGCCAGTTCGGGTGTCATTTCCTCTGGTCGGACAGAACCGCCACTGTTCCTTTTGTCGGAGCCGTCTCTGCGGCTAGCGACGACAGTAGCAGGTGGCGGTGGCAGGAAGCCGTTTGAAAGGTGGCTGTCAGGTGTCAGATCCCAAATCAGTCAGGTACGCCGCCCTTGGATAAAGACGTCTTTGGTATCGGGTACGCCTGGCTGGCCTGGTGCATTGGAACTGAAGTGTTGGAGTGGCGAGCGAGGTGCCTTGAGTTCGGTTTGGAGTGCTCCGAGCTGCCACGGGTCAGCTCGGGCCAGCTTTGTGAGGCTTGGGGCCCAGTACAGTTCGTGCTCCTCGCAGGGAGCTCGGGTTCTCAGGAGGGAGCTCGCTCTTATCAGGGAGCTCGGGCTCTTAGGGAGCTCAGGTTCTTTAGGGAGCTCGGGCTCCTAGTACCGAGCCAGGACTTAGGGGGCTCGGGTTCTTTAGGGAGCTCGGGCTCCTTAGGGAGCTCGGGCCCCTAGTACCGAGCTAGGACTTAGGGAGCTCGGGTTTTTAGGGAACTTCGGACCTTTAACAGGGAGTTCGCTCTTAACAAGGAACTGGGACTAAATACAGCGGTCTAGGGTTGGGGCTCGGCAGTGAGTTTGGACTTGCTTCCGATGTTCGCTTTGGGTGCCCTACTGTCCCGAGCTGCTTGCCTTTGCCACGCGTCGAGCGATCGCGAGGTCGGGCCAAATTTCCCTTCATCAGGTTCTGAAGGCAAGAAGAGCTGACTGATCAGTCTGGTTTGTTGTAGCATACGATGCAATGAACCAAACCATGCATGATTGAACAAAGCAAAAAATTATAAGGTAGGAAACGCATAAACCAAACCTAAAGCACATCGTGAGTTCAATTTGGATGGGTTAATGGAGTGAAAGAAAAGAAATATCACCAATTATTGTGAGAAGTGATCACTGTTTTGAGACCATTAGTTCACTTTCTCTTCTTTAATGGCCCAGGCAAGTCTCCTTCGTGGAAGGAGATCGAGATTCAATTCAAACTTCGAAGTAGAAAGAATAGATGACTGAATGGAGAGATGTTCATACTCTGTGACACAAAAATGATTGGTCCAGCATTACCTGAACAAGAACCAGCTCGAACTGCTGTTCTTCCAGTCAAGCACTAGAAATAAACTTTTCCAAGTGGAAGACAAGCCCCATGTCCCATCCGCCCGGGCTGATTCTTCCATTGAAATCAAAGTATTCAACACGTCAACTGCAGGGGAATTTATAGGTCAGATGACTTGGCTCTAACTGGGGTCTTTCAACTGTTTCTTCAACTGTTTTTATATTCAAAATTAGAGCAAAATTAGTGTTTTTACACCATTCACAGTCAAACAAAAGACGCTGTAAATGTCTAGGGACCAGACATGAATCCTTCTATTTGAATGATCATTTTTTTTGAGTTTTTTTTTTTTTTTTTTTTGGTTTGAGAATTCAATAGTAGAGATATAACATCAATTACTAACATATATAAATGAAAATGTTCAAACTTTTTTTATAAAATAGTGTTTCAAGAACCTGGATATACGATACAGTATGGCCCGTATTATTCATATATTGGTACTTTGAATCCTGGTTACAAGTGCATGGGCTGGACAGATGGGTCGGGGCAGATCGACAGAACCGAATTGAACTGATCCAATTATATAGTGCCATGGGTCATTATGCGTCTGGATTATAATTGGTTCAAGATCGGTTTTGAATGTTCCAAATTAACCGATTGATCCAAATTGACCAACTACGATGTATTCCAAATATTTGTTGCATATTAAATTAAAATTTTAAGTAATCACGTTAAAGGTATCAGATGGTTTATGTACTTTTATTAGTTTATGTTTTATAAGGTGTAATTTCACATTTGATGAAATGTATTTATCATTAAAGACTTGAATAATTGTTAGAGAATATAAATCTATCCCAGGACTTCACCTAATAGTTTAAGTTTTTAAGTCTAATTATGGTTCTTTGAAATCGGTTAATCAATACATAAGAGATTGACATCACTTTCAACCCAAAATGATATGCATCATTCCGTACACTATTCACATGTGAATCTCAACAATTTTCATCTCACGTGTGAATTTCTTCCACACTTGGAACTCCATATTCCTATTGGGGTCAATGGTCTTACCCAAGAGCAGGGGTGAATGGGTATTGTTGCTGGTCATTATGGGTTGAGGGCAACATTGTAATTCTACTTCTGAGCCGAGGGTTGGCTAAAGAGTCCAAGGTTTACTATGGCCGGCCGAGGATTAGTAGGTCGGACCTGTGAAGAGAGAGAATGTCAAAGGCCCTAGGTGCTAACCCGAGGTAGAGACTTTGGCGGTCAAGTTAGTATGGGTGCAACACCAGGTGGATGAGGCCTGAGGTGAGAACACTCAGACGAGGCCACAAGGGAAATGAGAGAGTCCTTAGCAGTCTTGAATATAAATTCTAGATGTTTACCTTGAGAGGGTTGCCCCCTATTTATACTTGAGGCCGCTTGGAGGTAGGTGGGCTCGAACAGTCAGGATGCGGTCCTTTCCTGAGGAGCGCGGTCATCCGAGGCCGCTGTGTGCAACCACATCAATCAGCTGCCTCGGATGTGAACTCAAGGATCTCAAGGCAGAAAAGGCCCTCACGATGGAACTCAAGGAGGCCTTGAAGAAGGTCAATGACATGCTGGAGCAGTCTGAGCTGAAACGTGTTCAATTGGACGAGACCCTGACAGCTGCTCAGTCACAAGTGGTAGAGGCCAAGGACATCGTCGCCATCTGGAGGGCGTTGGAGGGTTACCATCACTACCTCACCGACTATGTGGCAGATTCCTACTTGAAGGGCTTCAAGAATGCCAAGCTCAGAATGTTGAAGTTGATGCCCGACTACCCAGTGGATCAACTGAAGCTCCTAGGAGAAGAAGTCTCTCCTACTACCAAGGATTCAACTACTCTTGATGATGAGGGACCAACTGCTAAAGTCGTCGAGGTTCCTACCCCCACCGCCGAGGACACCGCTTAGGTTGCTCTACTTCTTCCCTGCTTTCTTTTGTTTGCTTTTTTGCTTGATGTACTTTTTGTAAAGGGCTCGGCCTCCCCATCCGAAGCCTAATTTTTTGTAAAGTGTTGACAATGAATACTTAATCGAACATACTTTTTTTGCATAACTTGTGCCTTTATTACTTGTACTTTTACTTTTTTTTTTGCCCAGGGGTCTGTGCCCCCTTTCGAGAGGTCACAAGTAGCAAAGAAGTCATCATCTGAGGTGGCCTATCGCTTAGTCGTTCGTTTGCTTAGGAAGTTGAGTTAAAGGAGTTCAGTCGAGGCCGAGCTATGACACCGAGATGATCAGGGCCCCTTTCCTCAGTGGGGAGGGAAGGGAGGCGAAGTCCTCAACTCTCTTGGCTTGCTCTCAATCCACATTAGGAACTGGTTGGACGAGGTCGAGGTAAGCCATTGGGGTGTCGGGGTTGTTCCCCTCCTTTGCCCCGCTAAGTGAGTAAAGCCAAGGTGGCTTGTTGCCACCGAGGAGTCAGGGCGAGGAGTGTACCTTGGCTGATCTGGCTTGGTTTTCTTAGGGGTGCTTTGGGGTGTGATCCTCCCGATGGCCAAGGCTACCGAGGTGTGCTTGGCCGAGAGGTCTTGGCTGTTGGCGAAAATAAGAACTTGTACACTAAGACTTTGAGCCGAGGGGGGAGGAACTTTGCACTTTTATTCATTATTTAGCCAATAGTGAGTACATTTACTGGTAATACATCCGAAGATTCTTTGAGTTCCATGTCTAAGGGACTGGTCTTCCATTCAAATACTCAATCCAAAATGTGTCGGGGCTGACAACTTGCTTGATTCTATAGGGACCTTCCCAGTTGGGGCTCGGGCACCATGAATTTTCT
The DNA here is from genome assembly GCF_055504915.1 of Nelumbo nucifera. NCBI lineage: Eukaryota > Viridiplantae > Streptophyta > Magnoliopsida > Proteales > Nelumbonaceae > Nelumbo > Nelumbo nucifera. The sequence continues at coordinate 30,301,297 of NC_142649.1, forward strand.
AAGGATGAGGTCTCCTTCCTTGTAATGTCTCTCTTTTACCCTTGAGTTATAGTAACGGGCTACTCTTTGTTGGTAGGTTGCTACCCTGATCTGAGCCTACTCTTAAACTTCTTCCAACAGGTCTAGGTTTGTTCTAAGTTCTTCATCATTCTCAGCTTCGTTGTATGCCTTGGTTCGAAGCGTCGGCTGGCCGATCTTTGCTAGAGTGACGGGCTCGATGCCATAAGTTAAATTGAGTGGGCTTTCTCTCGTGGCTGTCCGAGGTGTCGTTTGGTAGACCTATAGGATGCTGCTGAGTTCATCGGCCTAGAGGCCGTTGGCTCTGTCGAGTTTGGTCTTCAACCCTTCTAGGACAGTCCTATTGGTAACCTCGGCTATGTCGTTGGTTTGTAGATAGCCCACCAAGATATACTGTTGCTTGATGCCGAGGGAGGCACACCATTCTCAGAACCTCGCATGGTCAAACTTCTTTCCGTTGTCGGTGGCTAGCATGTGAGGGAGACCAAAGCGGCAAATAATGTTATTCCAGAAGAAGTTTTGTATCATCCAAGATGTGATGGTGGACAAGGGCTTGACTTCGACCCATTTGGTGAAGTAGTCGATGGCGACGACGAGGTACTTTCTGTTTTCGGTGGCTTGAGGGAAGGGGCCAAGGAGATCCATGCCCCACTTGGAAAAGGTCCATGGGCTGCATAGGGTCAAAAGGGTCATTGCTGGCCGATGGTAGATGTTTTAGTGTCTTGGGCATCGGTCGCACTTCTGATCCAGCTCGACAGCATCCCTCTAGGCCATTGGCCAGAAATACCCTTGCCTTAGTGCTTTTTAGACCTAGGCTCTACCTCCAATGTGACTACCACAGATGCCTTCATGAATTTCTCAGAGTACGTACTCGCCCTCTTCCTAGCCAAGGCATTGGAGGTAGGGCAAGGTGAAAGTTGTATAATTTTGCTTCAAGCAAGGTGTAGTGGGCGGTCTACCATTAGATTCGTCTGGCCTGGTTTCTGTCATCAGACAGCTACTCGGTCAGGAGGAAAGCAATGATGGGATCCATCCAAGAAGGCTCAGCCTGTACTGGGAGTATTTGGACTTCTTCGATGCTAGGGCGAGTTAACTTCTCCACATGGACAATGCAGCCAAGGGTTGTGCCAGAGGTGTCGGGCGAGCTCTTGCACCTTGGCTAGGTATTTGGCCATGCTCTGCTCCCTAGTCTCGTATTCACCGCTGACTTGGTTTACCACCAATTTGGAGTCACTGAAGACCTCAATGTGTTGGGAGTTGAGGTGTTGCACAAGTTGCAGGCCGGCGTGGAGGGCTTCATACTTGGCTTCATTGTTGGAGGCCGAGAAGTCGAACCTCAATGCGTACTCTACTATGGTGTTATCTGGGGTGAGGATTATGAGGTAGGCTCCACTTCTCTTAGAGTTGGAGGACCCGTCAATGAACAACTTCCAGGTCGACTGAGGTCCTTCAGCTGGCTCAGGCCTTTCTTCTTCTTCTTCTTCTAGGGCTCAGTTGAGGGATCAGCTGAAGGTGCATTTTGTCACAAAGTCAGCCAAGGCTTGTAAATTGATTGCAATCCCCGGCTGGTACTACATGTCAAAGTTAGCCAGTTCAACGGTCCACCTGATCAGTCGTCCTGAGGCCTTTAGCTTGGTGAGGATGCCCATAAGGGGTTGGTTGGTCAAGACCATGATGGTGTGGGCTTGGAAATACAGCCTGAGCTTCCTGGCTGAGACCACTAGGGTGAAGGCTAGCTTTTCTACCTCAGGGTACCGGGTCTCAGTGTCGTAGAGGACCTTACTAACATAGTAAATCGATCTCTGCACTTCATCTTCTCTTATCAGTACCGAACTGATGGCCTCGTCCCCGGCCGAGAGGTATAAATACAACACATCTCCTAGGAGTGGCCTAGTGAGGAGGGGCAGCGAGGGGAGGTAAGACTTTACTTCTTCAAAGGCACACTGGCACTCTTCTGTCCACTGAGTCCACTGAAAGTCTTTCAATTTCTTGATGGCTCAGAAGAAAGGTAGGCAATGGTCAGCCGACTTCGACATGAAGCGGCTAAGGGAAGCCACTCGGCCCGTAAACCTTTGGGTTTCCTTGAGTGACCGAGGTGATGCTATGTCCAATATAGCTCAGATCTTCTTTGGGTTGGCCTCTATACCTTGTTGCATGATGACGAAGCCCATAAATTTTCCTAATGTGACGCCAAAGGCACACTTGCTGGGGTTGAGCTTCATATTGTATTTTCACAAGGTGTCAAAGGTCTCGGCTAGGTCCGAGGTATGCTGGTCGGTTTTCAGGCTCTTCACAACCATGTCATCTACATAGGTTTCGACGTTTCTTCCCAACTGGTGCTTGAAGACTTTGTTTACAAGGCGCTGGTAGGTGGCCCCAACATTCTTGAGGCCGAAGGGCATGACCTTGTAACAATATGTGTCATGCTCGGTGATGAACGCGATCTTCTTCTCATCCTCGGGGTGCATCTTGATCTGGTTGTCTCCGGAGAAGGCATCCATGAAGCTAAGTAGCTCATACCCTGTGGTGGCGTCGATGAGGTGTTCTATCCTCGACAAAGGAAAACTGTCTTTGGGGCAGGCTCGGTTGAGGTTTATGAAGTCAATACAGATCTTCCATTTCCTGCTAGTTTTCTTCACCATAACCACATTGGACAACCAGTTAAGGTAATGTACCACTCGTGTGAAGTGGGCGTCGAGTAGCTTGTCAACTTCCTCTCCTATAGACTTCCATCACTCCGATGCAGAGTTCCTTTTTTCTACTGAACTAACCTAGAGCTCGGGTCCATGCTCAGCTTGTGAGTGATGACCGAAGGGTCAATTCCGGGCATGTCAGCGGCAGACCAAGCAAAGACGTCAACATTAGTTCTAAGGAAACTTACCAGTTCAGATAAGATTTCTAGGGGAAGGTTGGACCCGATGTGAACTATTCTTTCGGGCTCGGCCTCGTCTAGGGGGACCGAGACGAGGTCCTCGGCCAGTTGGCCTTGGTTCGCTGGTTCCTCCTTGAGGTCATGACCCTCCAGTGGCAGCGCTTCTTTGGTTTTGCTCTTTAGTGCTACCACATAGCATTGGCTGGTGACTTGCTAATCCCCCTGAATGACTTCGACGCCGTGTTCCATGGGGAACTTGAGGGCGAGATGGTAGGAGGAGATGGCTGCCTTTAGTGCGTGGAGGTTTGACTTTCCGATGATAACATTGTAGGGGGAGCCAATCTTCACGACTAGGAACTCATTCATCTTCGTCACCTACCAAGGTTCCATCCCTACTATGACTGGTAGGGTGATTCTTCCCCTCGGTCTGACCACGTTCCCAAAGAAGTCAACGAGCGGCACGTCAACAAGCTGGAGGCGCTCAGGCGCCAACTTCATTCTTTCAAATGCATCATAGAAGATGACACCGACTAAGGAGCTGTTGTCCACCAGTATCCTCTTCACCATAAAGTTTGCGATGGCGGCAGATACCACTAGCATGTCATCATGGGGAACCGAGATCCCCTTCAAGTCCTCATCTATGAATGCAAGGGCTTCATTCTGCTTCGGCTTCTTGGGAGCCATCCCCTAGATGTTCAATTGTATGGCATAGGCCTTGTGGGCCGAGGTCAAGGCCATGCCCCCAATGATGATGTCTATGATGCTGGCTAACTACTGCTATTGCTACTACAAGGACAAGGCGCCAGCCTTGCCCTCCACATACTGCTTCAGATGAACGCGATAGATAAGGGACTTGATTTCGTTCTTCAACTCATAGCTGTCCTCGATGTCATGGCCGATGCTACGGTGATACTTGTAGTATTTCTTGGGGTTTCTCTTCATCTTTTCTGGCCACTTCACGTACTCCTTCTCCACTTGCATGAGGATCTGTGTTCGGGTGGAGTTGAGTGGCATGTACTTGCTGTAAGCCAGGGCCAAGGCCGATGGCTTTTTGCTGTCCTTGTTGTTGTTGTTGTTGCTATTGCGGTTATCTTTGTTCCTTCTCTTCTTCTTTGGGCCTCCGTGGTGGTGGTCGGCCTATCCTTCTTGGCGATCACCGGTAGAGGCTTCCTCAACAGCGATATACTTCTAAGCCTTCTTTAAAAATTTTGTCTTGCACCTTGACGGTGTCTTGGCTACCAAGAACTTGAGGATCGAACCTGGCAAGAGGATGTTGATGGCGGCGTGCATGGAGACCATGGGATTGAGGTCTCGGACCTCGAGTTCCTCCTTCTTGAAGCGGTCGATGTAGGATTGCAAGCTCTCGCCACACTTTTTTCAAACAACCATGAGCGAGACGACACTCTTTTGGCATCGTTTGTTGCTGATGAAGTGGGCGAGGAAGAGACCGAAAAACTGTTCGCATGAATTGATGGACCAGGGAGGCCCAGAGAACCATTTGTCGGCCGCCCCCTTGAAGGTCTCCTGGAAAGTCCGACATGTCAGGGCGTCGGAGTGTCCATAGAGGAGCATGAGCGCCTTGAAGTGCGACGAGAGAGGCTCTGAGGTGATGTTTTGGGTGAAGGCGTCCATCCTCCCAAACGGTGGGTTCTGGCTGACTGAGGCATAAGTTTGGCTCTCTTTGACTTGGCGGAGCTTGTCTTTGATGACGTCGAGCAGCGCCTACAAGTCGGCGATCTTCTAGTCGATGGGGGCTTGGGCCCCATCCTGGTTCTCTCAGACTTAGTATGGGTTAGCCCGATTCCCTGAGTACTCTGATGCAGGCGTGTGTCCATTTCTTCTAGCTTGCCAGTCGTTCAGGAGGTCTCGGAGATCTGAGATGCGAGAGGGAGAGGCATGGCGTCGGCCCCCGGACCTCAAAGGGGGGCTATGGTGGCCCGACCGCCTGCCTTTGTCCCGAGAATTGTCTCGTCATCGGCAATGGTGGTGCTCCTGGTCTCAGCGGTGATCGCAAGATTGTGTAGATTCGTCCCCTCTTTGTTTTGGGGGTCAGGAGGTTCTCGGCGGCTAGCTGTCACGTCGGCTGTTGTCGGACTCTGAGGGGTCGACCCTGTTAGATCCAACTTGGTCGATGGCCAACGGGTCCGGAGACACGCACTCACCATGGTGCCCTAGGCTTCCAGTGGGGCATCTGCCCTGTGGGCGGCCTCCTGTTGGGTGCCCCACCTCTTCCAACCTCTGCGTAAGGTTGTCAAGCTGGTCGAGGACCGCTTGAAACTGGTCCATCATGACCAGGTTCTAAGTGTTCCAGGTGTTTCTTGCCACGTTGGCTGAAGCTTAGGAGTTAATTCTTAAGTTTTTTAGAGTGTGAGCTTAATTCAAGGAAGTCTTAGTGACTTTCCCACAGACGATGCTAATTGTTGCAGGTTAGAATGGGCTGAAGGCAACACTGTAATTCTACTTTCGAACCGAGGGCTAACTGAGGAGTCCGAGGTTTACTGCGGCCGAGGACTAGTAGGTTGGACCTGTGAAGAAAGAGAATGTCAAAGGCCCCGTGCGCTAACCCGAGGCGGGGACTTTGATGGTTAAGTTAGTATGGGTGCAACACCAGGTGGACGAGGCCTGAGGTAAAAACATTCAGACGAGGCCACAAAGGAAATTGGAGAGTTCTTAGCAGTCTTGAGTCTAGATTCTAGATGTTTACCTTGAGAGGGTTTCCCTCTATTTATATTTGAGGCCACCTGGAGGTAAGTGGGCTTGCACAGTGAATAATGAGTGAAACAATAAAGGTATACAACTATTGAAATATAAATGCAAAGTATTTAAATGTTAGTAATTAACCGTTTCGTGGAAGTTAATTAGTAGACAATAAATCACTCAAACTGCTAATGTAAATGTAAATGCAATTAATAGGGTTAGTAAAGTTAGTATAGCCTAGCAATTGCACTAAAAAAATTGTATCTTGCATTTTAAAAAGAAAATAAATAAAGTGTAATAACTGTAAGATCAATAGATATTCAAGTTTAAGTAGCTAGTTGAAGAGTTAGTGAATATTAGTAAGCAACTACAAAAACTTGAAAGTAAAGGAAAGATAAAACGAGAAAGGCAAAGAAAAAGTCACATGAGATTTTGACAAAAACCCCACCCTACATTCTCTACCTTAGATACCTTTTGAGGATTTCCACTAACAAAACAGTTGGAATTCTTGGGGGAAGCCTTACAATTGTATGTTTTTCAAGGCTCCTACCACCTTGGGTAGACTTTCAAGTGCTACCCAACTTAGTAGAACTTTATAGGTGCTTGTCAAACCTAACCTAATAGAACTTCAAGCCTCTACCAAACCCTGATTGGCCTTCAAGTCCCAATCAAATCCTCAATGGTGTTTGAACTAGAACACCTAGTGCATGTAGAGAAATTAATTACAAATAAAACACAGTACAGAAGGACACAAAGCCTTAAAATTCTAAACTCTAAATAGGTGGGTGAGATTGTATGAGCTCTATGGATTCTTAGCCTCTCTCACCTCTAAAATTTATTGAAGTTCTAAAATATTTTCAAATAAAACAAAGACTCTTGCTAATTTTCTCTCTAAAAACAACTAAAGACTATACTAGTAGCTCAAGTTGTTTTTACTATTTTTCTTCTTTCTTAATCCTTTACTTTTGAATCAAGCTAGAAACCTCTATTCATAGAAGTTTGGAGAGCAAGTGACCATTTTATAGTGGTTGGAGGTCTCTTACTAAACATAATAATGATTCAAATGAAAGAATGGTAGGATCCATCTAATGGACGCCATAAAGGTTGCGGAATGGGTGGCGAATTTCAAAAATTTTTCTACATTTTCCCAACTGGGAATCATATTCCCTAAATTTAGAATACAATATTCAAGGATCCTACTTGAACCATAATCAAACCAGATCTAAACCAAAAGATAAAAGGGAGGAATATACCTGATCTAGAGAAACAGTATCTCCCAAAGTTGGTGTTCACGCCCAAAGAATACACCAAGATCCGTTCCTGCTGAAGATGACACAGCTGTGGATGGAACAGAACCAGCAGGGTGCGTCCTACACACTGGATCCTTCGCAAGAACCCTCTGGAAACAATAAAGACTGAGTTTTTTCAGTCTTTCTTGCAAGACTGATGTCAAAAACAGATTTCTTGACTTCCTTTTGCTGTAAAGATCGAATCTTGCAACAGTTAATGGCGGTGGCTGGAGGAGGACTCCTGGGACGAAGATGGCTGAAGAAAAATTGCTTCTCTTCTCTCTGGAGTCTATATGAGATCTAATCTCAATTCGCAGGAGGTATCCCTTGTATCTCAAAAGTGGTTCGAAATCTGATATTTCTCTCCCTCTCTTGATTTCCTCCTTTTTTCTTGATTAAGAAAACTCCCTATTAGGAGTTATCCCAATCCAAATCAGTATTTGGATAGATGATAATCTTAATCCTATCTTCAGATTAAGTTAGCTTACTCCTGATCTTATCAGGAGGTTACCAGATTCAAATCTAATTTGAATTTGGTCTCCTAGAGTGGATAAGGTTAAAGGCCCTATCCTTTTGCTAACATTAATCTAAGATTCGCCCCATTTGGGTGATTATATCAGCCCACCTCGAAATGGGCTTTTGGCCCATTAAGTGTTCAGTGTCTAATTACTTTCCAACCTGTTGCCCAGTTGGGCTTCTTTGTATGGCGTGGGACCCAAACATTGATCTACACACCAGCCACATGGGTTCGGCCCAGCCTTTAATACAAGGCCCAGCCGAATTCACTGAAAAACTCAGTAAACCCCTGAGCCCATCATATGGACCCTATGGGCCCAACACTTACATTAAGTGGTCCCTGAGCCAAGCCATCTTATAAAAACCCAAGGACTGTGGGCAGGTGCAAGATTAGCTCATCAGGTATTATCCTAAATGATCTTACACTTAACCTCTCAGCCCTTAATGATCAAGCACTGCCCGACAACAGAGGACCTCTCCCTCAGCTACAAGGAACAGTGCTGCACTCTCCACTCACATGGATCTCACTGATTGGCATATCAAAGACAGCCCGATCCGACATCTAGTGAAGTGTCATAATCGAGTCTAGGGATCAGGTGTAACTTTCCAGTTTTGCCCATCTGTCTCCAAGGTCCAGGGCAATATTGGAAATCTGGTCCGGTTCAAGGATTCGAATAATCCCATACTGCATGTGCCATGGGTCTTACCCTGGTGGCCGAGACAGGCCATCCCAACACTTGGTGGCACACTAGTATCAGCCTTGGCAAGATAAATCTCCCCAGACTTATCCAATGGCTGTGAACATTTAAAACTAACACGAATCTCTATAAGTGTCCAGTTTTAGGGTTTTACACAAAATTAAACCAAACAACATGAATCAAACATGCACTTTATTTATTTCCACTAAATAACAAAAGTACATCAAATCGGATTGAAGCTAAGGGCATACAAAACTGTCTAACATCAAAATGTCTCAAACATGATGGAAGGTTTACTAAAGATAGTAATGGCCAATTAATTCTTCAAACAATCAAAATTCATCAAAGTAGTTGACTATAATATCCAAGTAGTCGCCTACTAGACAAAGGAAGGAATCTTTTTTTTTTCCTTTAGCCAATTGAATCCTCCTATTCAGTCAATTGATTTTAACTTGGCCTATCAGAGTTAAATCAACTATGTTACACAGTCTGGTATTTCATGCCTTGGATGTTATAGATAGTTAACTATAATGTTTTAGATAGTCAACTATACTATAGATACTAAGAAATTTATGCCTTTGTTGCTAAGGTTAGTCAACTATGTAATTTTGGCTAGTCACTTTATGATAGCCCAACACTTAAAAATCTTTAAGACATTAGTCCAAAGGTTTGGGGATAATGAGATCCACTTCAGTCAATGCAACTTCCATTCGAACAGCCTTTATAGCCTTGTATTGGGAATATCTCCATACTTATGTGCTTTATTTCATGGGGAGCTATTCCTAATGAAAGGTTAAATGAGGTTGTTTGAATGGTGTGAGCATGGGCTTGCATTGACCGAAGCTGAACTCGAGGATACTTCTTTTGGCTTTCAAAATTGATTTTTAAGAATCTAAAACTTGTTTAAGTCCAAGAAAGCCTAGGAACCAAACCTATTCTAATTGTTGGTTGGTTTTGTTAAACATTATAAAAATTGCATCTCAAGTAATTGATTACATCAAGAACCTAAAGATATGACTTTTAAACCAAGGCTTGATGTATGCTTACTCCTTACTAAGTTATTGTAACATATAATTTCTTGAGCAGCTCCAAAGCCTTTGAAACCTTTTGTAGCCTTTCCATCCTTAAATTTCCTTAGAGCATTCTCGTTGGAGAGACTAGTGGTGGTGTTGGAAATGTGAAGCTCAAATAGATCAATCAAGTAATGTTTCCACTTCTTCAATAACAAGTTTGCTTTAACAATTATAACTTAAAGAAGTTTACTTAGATTAGCTATAAATTTATCACATTAGTATTCTAAATGAGTTTATTTAAATGAAAGCACACAGGACCAACAACTCTAACTCAAATGGAAGCTATTATCATATTGTCAAGTTTAATGTGTACCAATCAAGAGCCTTTTGCTCACAATCATAAGGAACAACTATGGGAACACATTCCCATGGGTGGAGTCATCATGAGAGATTAATTTTTCTTGCCAACTACTTAATCATGAGGAAGCCCACAAAGCCAAGGGTGTTACTGTGTGCATATATCAATACTTGCGTTCAACCAAAACCTCCTTTGTCTCTAATACTAGTTTTGTACATTGAAGGGAGTTACCAAAATTAGGGGGGGTGCTTTCCAATGTGGGGCTCTCTTCATTTCATACACAACTCGCACATGAATTTCAACAATAACAACACTAAGGGTCCTTTTGATTTATAATCATGATTGGAATTGGAATCGAAATCTCTTAAAATCAAAATGGAATCGCCTATTCCCAATGCTTGTTTGGTTTAGAGAAAATCCAAGTTAGATTCCAATCATTGTTGTTTGGTCTTTGGACCTAGAATCAAATTAAGTCATTTTTTCAGTTTTGTATTTGTTTAATAATATTTTATTATTTTATTGATATTTAATAATTAATGTATTGATATTTTATTAATATATTTTTATTTTTATTTCTTTACTAACATATTATTATTGTACTAATATTTTATTAATATTAGGGTTTGAGGAACATTTTTCCTAGGAATTCTCAAGAGAATTTAGAATGAAAATTCAATTCCAATCAAACAAACGGTTAGAATCAGAATGGATCATTTCAATTCCAATTCCAATTCCAAACACCTATTTTAGTTCTGGGGAATCAAACCGACCTTACTATAATGTAATGATTTATCATCAAGTTTTTTGCTGCATGGTGCAGTTGTATATACCATAGATTTTGCTATACGTTTATTGTCAAATTACGCATCAAGTATATACAGGGTTTTCAAAACTGGACCGGGTCGGACGGTCGAACCAGAAAAACTGGGAACCGGTCAGGTGATCGGTTCTGTTTTTTCCCAAAAATGGGATTTCTCAAAAAACCGTTGATTTTGGTCAGCAAACCGTTGACCCGGGCGGTTAACCGTTTGAACAGTTTTTCCCTTTTTATTTTTTTTTTAATTTATTTTATTTTTTGTTAAAACGGGCCAACCATTCGAGTCGACTTGGTAACCGGACCCCTGACCGGTTCGGTCTCTGAATCAGTTTTAAAAACCATGAGCATATATGCCAACTATAATTGCCAATCAGGTCTTGTTGAATCAGACCCGGCCCAATAGTCATTTTACATTACAGAACCATAGGGTCTGGTTTGAAACTGGATCTACCCAATATTCAAAGTGTCAATACGTATCTATCGTATCATGCCGTATGATATGTATCGGTATTTGGGAGCTATAATTGTAACGTATCCCAGGTTCAGATCGTTCCACGATGGATGAAGTGGAGGAAAAAAAATCAACTTAAAATGTCATTCCGGAATAGAGTCCGGATCCGCTGACCAGGACACAGTGCTGGCCATGCGTATCCAGCTATGCATCAAGAATATCGGTTTTTAAATTACAATCGTTGATTCAATGTGCCTAATGTGAGGCAGGATGCGTGTGGCCAGCAATGTATCATGGGTCAGTAGATCCGAACTCTCCGGAACATTTATTTTAAACTTCTGGACACAATGTGTAGACCCCGAATATGTCATGAACTCTTTTCTGAATATATATCCGGTCAGTTTAACTTATAAGACCTGTAATGAGTCGGATGTAATAGGCACGTTACATAAGCATAACGAGTGAGCATGTAACAGATGTATGACACATATTTCACTTAATGTGTCTTTCATTCAAAAGTTTTTATTCCATTATATAAAAATTATTTATTATTTTATTATTATTGTCAAAATAATTAAAACTAAAAAACAATAAAAAAGAAAACATAAATGAGTCCCAATTCATTATTTTTATTTTTAATTATTTTAATAAAAATAATAAAATAATAAATATTTTTTATCTAAGGAAACAAAAACAATTGAATGAAAAGCATATTAACTATGACATGTGTCACACAACTATTACGTGCTCAATCATTATACTTACCTACCGTGTCTACTACATTCAGACGCATGAGAACCAACTCAAGATTAGATGCTTTTCAGGTCAAGAAGGATTAGAGCCTTAGGTCAACCTAATTGGGTTAGGTCTGGTTTAGGCAATTCTGGACAATGACCTTATTGTCTTAGGTGAATGGCATTTCTTTCGATTCCATTGAAGAGGCATGGGTTCAAACTTCAAATCTGTGTCGAAGCCGCGGAAAAGCTGTCTTTCCGTGTTGTGTTGTTGTGTTGTGTAAGCGCATGGAGTGGGGAGTGGGGCAGCGGGGCAGGGTGCATAATTTTTTAAAAACGACCGAAATTGTATCTATTTTGGTTCTGGTTCAGTGGTTCTAATCCATTACTGTTAATTGGACCGAATGGATTAATGGTGCAATCAGTATGGTTACTTGGTTATTGATCAAATAAAAGATTTTTCATAATAAAACAGTTCCAGAGTGAAATAAACCTGAAAATATGACTGGATTGTGAGTCATCCAGTCTAAGACCAATGGAGGGCTGGCTTGTTGGTGTGTTAGTTGGTTTGTTCCAGTGTTGATGTGGAATCAAATCCTGCAACTAGCACTTCGGAGAAAGGAGTTAAGGGAAAGTTATTAATGATGCATAATATTGGAAAGTTTACATCTGTACCCCATAATAGAGCACCCCACAGTACATCTCAACCTTGTATTGGGAACATCTCCTGATCACTGAGTCCAACTGTCCAGGTCAAACAACAAGTTGAAAGCATTGGATGCATACGAGACTCACTAATCATTCCACACAGAGCCTCCAGATATGTAGGTTTGATCTCATTCCCCCACTACGGAAGGGATGCCTTGCAACCAATATTCTTGCATATAGCACCTTGCCCATCAGTGAAAGAAATGAGCTCTTTCAATATTTGATACGATGTAATGATATGAGGATTGCAATTTGGGCAGGCCCAATTTGAGTCTGAGCCCAATCCAACCCAAGGTTTTGCATAAATTGGGTTTGGGCCAGAAAGCATGGGCCTATCTTAAACTTGAGTTTGGCTTTGAGCTGAACTCTTAGGTAGCAATAGCAGCTCAAAATACATAATATACATTTTATTAAGATGGTATTGAGTAGCGTGGATATTTTTTGGGCCTGTTTTTCGAAAAAAGTTCTCCACACCCAAAAATCGTGTACGCCTCCAAAAATCTGCGAAATAAATAAGAAGGGAAGGAGAAAGACCAACATTTTCATGTAGGTCAAAGCCCAACATTTTTCATCTTTATTGTTTGGTAAGGCGATTTCTTTTTCCATGTATTCAATAGTTGGTACGGTATGTGGTGATGCATGATTAACTCTGTATCCCCCACTTGCTTAATACCAATCTAACGGCCCAGATGTTTCATATACCTTCTTTATGTTATTTACCAATCAAATTCAAATCAAACTTTCAAAATCGGTTTTGGGTTTTGATCTAATGGCTCAAGAGAGGGGTAGAACCACCTTTGGGAGAATCCAAACGATCTATTTCTTCAGTAATATTATTCATCGTTCATATAACAATCTGGCTGCTCTGAAAAGGATCCAGGGGTTTTTATTGTTCAGTTCATTCCTAGAAATCTTAGTTCTATCCTACAGTTGGGATAGGTGTTAGTTCAGAATTGATGTCAATTCATGGGTGAGTATAGATGTTATAGGTGGAGGTATTAATAATTTTGAATTGTTATAGGTCTGCAATTGAATTCAGAATTCTGAAATAACATATATAGTGACTTTTTGATGACGAATTTGTGCATTCTTAGCACTGCCATAGCCATTAAAGTTGCAGTCTTGAAGAAAACTTCATTCATATTTCCTATTCATTCTCTTAATCATCTCCTCCTTCAATCCCAATTTGTATGAATTTTTTACTGATACGAATGATGGTGTTTCTGAGTGGGTTCACTCCCCAAGAAAACCAAACCAATCCAAAACCGAACCCCACATGTTCAAGAACTTGGATGCACAAAAGGAACTCTCCCTCCAACAACCTTATAGAAAACAGAGGAGAGAATAGCAAGACCAGTCCCAATAATTCCAATAGAAACCTGGTTCAGAAGCTGAGGTAGTTCAGGGCCAGATTTCTTGAGTGATTGGATTATCATCTTCCTCTGCCTTTTGTTTAGGATAAGGGATAGAAGGCTCTCACATACATAGAAATGGTGTCTCCTGTAGAGATCCCTTTCTCTCCCTGTCTTTCTACCTTGCTTTTTCTTTGGTGACGACTTCAGCTTGATTTTCTCACACTGGGAGCAATTAGGAGAGTCACAAATGAAGTGTGACTCTCTTAATTGAAAAACTCATCATCGCTCATATTCTACGGGAATCCGCCTAAGGTAAGTGAAGTGTGAAGTGGCTTCAATGTCTCAGGCTAATTCTTCTAACTTGATGAGGCCCCTTACAAATGATGAGAGTTTTCCTTTCATATGATTAAATCAGTACAATGGATGGTGAAGATTGAAAAATGTCCAAATATCCAGTGGTTATAAACCTTTTGGAGTTCTTTATTCATCCATCCATGCTCATCCTTTAAAACTCCTTAGAAATTTTCCTCACAAGTGCTTTATAGAAACATTTTATATATCTGTCCTAGCTATAAAGGGCCATAACAAACTATACTGCATTACTAATATTTTTGTAGCATAGTTATGGTTCACAAACCTAACATTTGTATGAAACACATACAAATAATGTGCTAGGTAGAGGGGCATAGCTTTCTAGGTCTAGCAATCCCTGTGATATGTTGGAGTTTTGTTTTGAACTTGGCTGTCGCATCTTGACAGTCCTTGTGCAAAAAAAAAAAAAAAAAAAAAAAAAAAATTATTGATTCAAGTAGAAACTCTTCCTTTTAAAATTTAGTAGTTAAAATGACAGGTGGATCTTTGAACTAGAGGATTCCTGCTGTTAGTATTGCACACAAAATAGAAATCATCTTGCTAAGGATGTACCCAAGTAATCATAGAATGAACTCCATCTTACTATAGAATAAATAACACATAGGCTCAGTTTGGAAAGATTACAAATACAAATATGTACAGTGCAAAACCTTACATTTTGTATTATTGTACAAATATGTAGAGTGCAAAACCTCTCTGAAATTTTTTTCTCTAGGAATCCATTTATTCTTTACTGTCAAACTTGGAAAAATTATCCCTCCATTTAGAAGATACTCTAGTCACCACAGACCATTTCCCTCCATTTGAGGCCATCTAAAAATGTTTCCCAATCTCATTATAAATAAGGGATTTTGGGTTTTAGTTAGCTATTAGTAATTCAAGATGGGCATAATATCAACCACCTAAATTTAATGCCTAACTAACCTATGAATCCTTGTAACAAAGTATCCATTGGTATTTGCTTATGGATGGATTAATTTAAATTACATTTAATTTAATGGTTCTATGGTGCTTGTTGCTTACAAATGACAATATTTCAATAAACTACAGAGGTTTAAAATGCAAATCCAGAGGTCATAGAGGAGTGATTTAGAATCTAGAAATTTCAAGGTAGAAAATGGAGGCATACAATGGTGTCAACAAGTATGCAGTAAGCTTACTAGGTTCAAGCTAGAAAGCCTTCTACGTTTTACTAAATGAGGAAATGAAGGGATGGGAGATCCATCACATTGATGGTTGAACCCTAAAGGAAGGTTGGGCGAAATTTCAAAAATTTCTTTCTCTCCCATCTACGAATTGTATTTCCTAATTTAGAAAATTGCATTTTCAATGTTCGTTCTTGAATCAAAATTGGACCAGATCTAAAACCAAAAGGGAAGAAAGGGATATACCTGATACGAAGTAGCAATAACTCCAAACATAGGTGTTCACGCCCAAACAAAAGACCAAAACCCACCTCCACTGAAGATGACACAGTGTATGGTGAGGCATGATCAGCATGATGGTTCTTCACCAAGAACCTGATTTCTTCAGTAAGAATCAAACAAGGGATGATGAGCACGACTTCAGGTTGTTCCTTCTAGCAAGAAACAATATCAAGAACTTTTCTTGATTAGCTCCACAGGTGGAAATCGAACTGGGTAGGGGCGGCAAGAACTGGGGAGAATTCTACAGGTTGCTGAATGTGTGTAAACTAAGGAATTCACCCCCTATTTATAGCCTTTTTGGATCAGCCTCCTAATCCAATTAGGAGAGAGTTTCTTGATCCAAATCTGATATTTGGATCTAGACTCTTAAATGGATAAGACATATATCTTATCCTTCAACTAATCCTGATCAGGTTATAAATCAGATTTCGCCCCCTTTTAATTAACTAACTTAAGCCTAGTTTGAAATGGGCTTTAGACCCATTAAGTCATATAGCTCATTTACCCTTTAATATGCTAGCTAACTTGGCTCTCTTTATATGGTGTGGGACCCTGGAATTGATCTACACATCAGCCACATGGGTTCAGCCCAGCCCCTGTTACAAGGTCTGGCCGAATTCACTATAGAACACAGTGAACCCCTGAAGGGCCCAACATATACACTAAATGGTCTTTGGGTCCAGCCATCTTATGAAGGCCCAAGGACTGTGGGCAGATGCAAGATTAGCCCATCAGGTATTACCCTCAATGGTTTTACACTTAACCTCTCAGCCCTTAATGATCAAACACTACCCGACAAGTATATATATATATATATATATATATATATATATATATATATATATATATATATATATATTTTGCAAAAAACAAATTTTAAACACATTTGAAATCCACTGCCGGCAGTTTAGGTTTCCATCAGAGAGATTGCACTGCCCGATCATTCACTTTGTCCGACAAAGGGGTTGATCATGTCACTATGATCACCCACTTAGGTGAATTCTCAGACCGTCCCACACATACCCAGGTTTTGACCCCCTCTAAGGATCTTACTGATTGGTATATCAAAAACAGCCCAATCCGACACCTAGTGCATTACCATAATCGAGTCTAGGGATTAGGTATAATATTCCAATTTTGTCCATCTATCTCTAAGGTCCAGGGCAATACTGGAATTTGGTTCGGTTCAGGGTTTCAAGAAAACCCATACTGCATGTACCTCAGGTCTCACCCTGGTAGTTGAGACAAGCCACCCCAACCAACTTAGCGGCACATCAGTGTTAGCCTTGGTAGGATAAATCTCCCCAGATCTATCCAACGGCTGTGAAGATTCTAAACTAACACGAGTCTCATAAGTGTCCAGTTTAATGGTATTACATAGAAACACACCAAATCACATGAATCAATTATGCACTTTTATTCATTTACAATGAATGTTATCAATACATTATTCTGATTGAAGCTAAGGGCATACACTGTCTAACAGCTCCCACTTGCACTTAGGTCCAATCGGGTACAAGCCGGAGTCCCAGGCTGTCAATGTGTTTCTCAAACACTTTCTTTGTCAGTGGCTTAGTCAATGGGTCTGCCACATTCTCTGTTGATGCTACCTTTTAACAACAACCTCCCGTAGATCCAGTGTTGCCACATAATAGTGCTATGAACCCCTGTTTGCTTCTTTTCCAACTAACTGCACATGATCCCATCGTGAAGATATAACCAGATGTAGACTTTCTATCATTTGGGTCTGATTGGAAATCGGCATCAGTATACCCTAGGATCTATAGTGAACTATAATCGAATACCAGATAAAACTCTTTTGTCCTTCGAATGCATTTTAGTATGTTTTTCATAGCGGTCCAGTGATCCTGCCCTATGTTAGATTGGTATCTACTTACCATACTTACTACTTGACCAATGTCAGGACAAGTGCACAGCATGGCATACATGATGTTCCCAACGGCTGAGGCATAGGGAACCTCTTTCATGCCCTCAATCTCTTTGGGAGTCTTGGGAGACATACCCTTAGAGAGAGTGACTTCATGCCTGAAAGGAACACTTCCTTTCTTGGAGTTCTCCATATTATATCTTTTGACAATCTTGTCAATGTAAGTCGATTGGGATAATCCTATTATCCTCTTCGGTCTATCTCTATAGAGTCAAAGTCCTAAGATGTAGGAGGCTTCTCTAAGATCTTTCATGGAGAATTTCTACGAAAGCCACACTTTCACCGTAGTTAGCATTCTTACATCATTCCCAATGAGTAGAATGTCATCTACATAAAGAACAAAAAACGTAACATTATCCCCACTTGTCTTCCTATAAACATAGGCCCATCCGGATTTTGCTCAAAGTTAAACTGTTTGATGGTAGAGTCAAACCAGATGTTCCAACTCCTAGAATATTGCTTAAGTCCATATATGGATCGACTAAGTTTACATACCATGTGTTCCTGACCTACAACAATGAATTTATTTTCTAGAGCTTGTGGGACATCACCCATTACTCCTGGGCTCTCCTCATCAAGAACAACTTCCTGATGAAGATTATCCAAGATGTAATCTTCCTTTAGGAAGTAAGCATTTTGACCGCAAAACACCTTTTGCTCTTTTGGATCATAGAATAAGTAACCTACAAAGCCTTTGGGGTAACCTACAAATAGGCAACGGTTGGTCTTGGATTCCAATTTGTCAGCACTAGTTCTTTTAACATGTGCTGGACAACCCCAAATCTTCAAGTGTCTATACTTGGTTTCTTACCGGTCCATAGCTCATATGGAGTCTTAGGAATGGATTTGGTTGGAACCCGGTTTAGCACGTAAATCACAATCTCCAGTGCGTAACCCCAAAAGGATATAGGTAACTCTAAGTGGACAAGAAGTGAATGGACCATATCTAATAGAGTCTGATTTCTCCTTTCCAATACACCGATTAATTGTGGTATAGCAAGAGGAGCCAGTTGTGATACAATCCCGTTTTTCTTTAAGTAGTCCTTGAATTTGTCGAAGAGATATTCGCCTCCTCGATCTGATTGAAGGGCCTTAATGTGCCCCCCAACTGTTTCTCGACCTCTTGTTTGAACTCTTTGAACTTTTCAAAGGATTCAAACTTATGTCTCATTAGGTACATGTAAACATACCATGAAAAATCATCGGTGAATGTTATAAAATAAACGGGTTGGTTACGTGTCCTAACATTCATGGGACCACATACATCAATATGTATAAGGTCAAGCATGCTTATGGATCTTTTAGGCTTTCCCGTAAATGGCCGCTTCATCATCTTATACTGAAGGCATGGTTCATAGGTTGGAAGATCGTCTACAGCTAGAAAATCAAAAGGACCATCCTTTACCAACCTTGTGATAAGATCTATATTAATGTAGCCAAGTCGGTAAGGCCATAGGCACATGGGATTAACTGTAGATTTCTCTTCTTGGGTATTACTTTCGACGTAGTTTCGGTTATGTTTGTTTCTGGAGAACATAGATACCGTTTTCAAGTTCTCCGTATGCGAGGAATTTGTTATTCCATTTAATAGTAATCATATTACTAAATAAGAAAGAATAACCATCCAAACACAATTTTGAGATAGAAATCAAATTTCTTCTTAAATTATGTACAAAAATACAATCTTTAAGTACAATTGTTCCTTCTCTGTAAACTAGTTCTACAGTTCCTATAGTTGTGCTACAACTAGTGCAGAAGTCCCCAAGTAGAGTGTTACTTCTCCATCACTCAATCTTCTACTTGTCTTGAATCCCTATAATGTGTTATATGCATGAGTTGAAGCCCTGGAGTCAATCCACCAGGAAGCAAAAGTGGCCAACAAATTGGTTTCTATGATAAAATATTCAAAATTACCTTGCTTCTTAATCTCCAGATACTGAGGACTGTTCCTCTTCTAGTGGTCGGTCTATTTGCAAAAGTGATAGGCATCTGATGCTTTGTCCTTCTTTTGCCTTTAAGGCTTGCTAACCTTTTTCTAAGGCTTTTTCTTTGCCCCCCCCCTTCTTCTTACCCGAATTGCTACCTTTAACAAGCATGACTATCGGTTTGTCCTTCTTTATTAGTTCTTTAACTCTCTGCAACATATTGCTGAGTTCTTGAAGGCCAACATTTAGCTTATTCATATTGTAATTCATGATAAACTGATTGAAGGAGGGAGGCAAAGAGTTTAGGATGGCATCAACTTTGGTGACATGATCTAGCCTTGACCCGAGTGCCTCTAGTTCATTAATGTAATCCATCATCTTAAGACAATAGCCACGAACCATCTGGCTCTCAGTCACTTTAGTAGTCATAAGCAGCTTTAAGACCTTTTTCCTAGTAGAATGATTATGCTCTTCGTACATGGTCCTTAGACTATCTAGGATATCCTTGGACACTTTTATCTGATCAAATTGTCTCTGTATCGGATTATCGAGGGAGCTTATGATGTAGCACTGGGCAAGAGAGTTCTTCTCTTTCCATTATTTATACTCTTTCCTACATGCCTCAGAAGCTCTATCACCCAGACGATCCAGAGCAGGGTTCTTAGCAACATTGTCTAATTTCTCAGACGTTAATACTAGCATAAGGTTACAGAACCAGTCAACATAGTTTGGGCCCTTAAGTTTGTTATTGTCCAACAGCTTGGCGAGTTGTCCATTTGCCATTTCTGATAAATGGCAAGGCAGATTATTAGTCCACAACCTAAATTGATTCATGTTTACTATATAAATATGGCTTTTAATCTATGTTCAATTTCCATTTGTTCATCTCTGAGATTTTCCTCCTATCTCGGTGATGGAGACTACGAAATATGTCTCTGAAAATGTGGGAAATCACATACAGTGCATGGAGCCAACTACTTCAGCTGTATAACCCCACTACTTTCT
Source organism: Nelumbo nucifera (assembly GCF_055504915.1). NCBI lineage: Eukaryota > Viridiplantae > Streptophyta > Magnoliopsida > Proteales > Nelumbonaceae > Nelumbo > Nelumbo nucifera. The sequence continues at coordinate 30,321,500 of NC_142649.1, forward strand.
ATGAATGATCATATCTACTCATCTTATGAGCTTTCCCTTTGGCCTCTATCAGACAAGGTTCATTGTCATTTTAGGTTAAACCTTTATCCAGCAAGTGTTTACCCATCATATTCGTAAACACCAAAGTACCATGAAAAAGTCTTCCATTTTAGGATAGGCCCCTCCCACATCGATCTATGATGCCCCTATCATCTTATGAAACAATCCAACAGACCCAACAACAAATGGATAATCCAATTTTATGGTGTATCTCCTCATTACTGAAGGACCCATCTTCATGCTAATGATGGAAGGCCTTTAGAGAGTTCATCATATGAATCTCCCTATCACATGCACTTTTATTTTGCTGGAGGGAATGAATAATTACGCCCTAGTTCTTATTTAGGTCAAACCAAAGTGGCTCCTATTGACTTTCTCAAAATCGGATTCAGATGTGCCCTAAACGGCTAGGGTTCCGCACGGTTCCTCTTGGGGAGGAAGTTGAAGTGGGGCCCATCAAGAAGAGAGATCATCCAATGATCTTAAGGACACCATGACAATGATGTGCATTCAGCCATGGTGTGTGTAAGAGCCACTATTGAATTAACATAGGCCAAGTGCTTATGACCCATGTACGTAGCACATCACACATCATACTTCATATGCATGAAATAAAACCACAATTGATCCAATCAATTTAATCATCTGCAAAACCCTAAAATAGTTAGGTTAAATTAGTATTAGCCAATTCGAGCCCATAACATTATCATATAACATTATCTAGGTACATAGGCTGAATTGCAAAAAGCAATTCAACCCATATAGTTGAATTAGGGCTGATGCAGTTTTAACTTAACAATATTGGGTTTTACAGATTGGACCGAATTGCATCTTGCAATCAGCCATCAAACCCTTGGTCATATAAAATTTTTAGGGCTATGAACAGTCCCTATTGAGCCACAGATTTGGTCCAACCATCTTGGTCAAAGTTGGGTTGAATGGGTCTAGGGTTTGGTGTCTAATTCAAGATCCAATTCAAGAAAATGATCTGAAATTAATCATGCTAATAAAAGACAATCAACAATCAGCAATTAAACATAACACTGGGTTGTTCGTGTGGCTGCAAACATGCAAGAAAGAGGTTAGTTACAATTTGTAGATTTGTTTTCTACAAATTGCAGATTGCAGATTTTCTATCTGCGCAAGTGTCTTCTTCTTCTCCATGCAAACTAGCTTCTCTTCCAATGAAAAAAAATAGAAAAAAACTTAATTTCTCTATTAATTTACATCAGAATAAATCCTATACATCTTGTCTAAAAAAATAAAAAAAACTCCAGACTGAATTGAATAGAATGATACAACAAGATGCATAAATTCTTGGCGCCAATAAAGATTTTGATCTCCACCAAACGAACAACCCATAATTCAAGAAATAAATATAGAACATTTCTATAAATATTGCAAATAATTAAAAAATTAATTTCAGATCATTCGCCCATAACAAAGAACCGAATTCTTAGAGAAAACCCTAATCTGCGCAAATCGGGTAGAACTGATTCTGCCTATTTGCACAGATTCAAATCAGGTCTGATTTTGGTTCAAGAATATGAACCTGGCTCTGATACCACTAAAGGGATGGGAGATCCATCATATGGATGGATGAACCCTACAGGAAGGTTGGTTGAAATTTCAAAAATTTATTTCTCTCCCATCTAGGAATCATATTCCCTAATTAAGAAAACTGCATTTTTAAGGGTCGTTCTTGAATCAAAACTGGACCAAATCTGAAACCAAAAGGGAAGAAAGGGATATACCTGATATGAAGTAGCAGTAACTCCCATCGTAGGTATTCATGCCAAAGAAAAGACCAAAACCCGCCTCCACTGAAGATGACACAGTGTATGGTGAGGCAGGATCAACAAGATGGTTTTTCAGCAAGAATCCGATTTCTTCAGTAAGAATCGAGCAAGGGCAGGTGAGCCCGACTTTAGATTGTTTCTTCTAGCAAGAAACAATATCAAGAACTTTTCTTGATTAGCTCCACAGGTGGAAATCGAACTGGGTATGGGTGGCAAGAACTAGGGAGAATTCTGCAGGTTGTTGAGTGTGTGTAGATTGTGGAATTTGCCCCCTATTTATAGCCTTCTTTGGATCAACCTCCTAATCCAATTAGGAGAGAGTTTCTTGATCCAAATATGATATTTGGATCTGGACTCTTAAATGGATAAGACTTATCTTATCCTTCAACTAATCCTGATCAGGTTATAAATCAGATTTTGCCCCCTTTTAATTAACTGACTTAAGCCTAGTTCAAAATGGGCTTTAGGCCCATTAAGTCACATAGCTCACTTACCCTTTAATATGCTGGCTAACTTGATTCTCTTTGTATGGTGTGGGACCCTAGCATTGATCTACACATCAGCCACATGGATTCAGCCCAGCCCCTGTTACAAGGCCTGACCAAATTCACTGTAGAACATAGTGAACCCCTGAGTCTATCACCATGGGCTCTTAATGGGCCCAACATTTACACTAAGTGGTCCTTGGATCCAGCCATATTATGAAGGCTCAAGGACTGTAGGCAAATACAAGATTAGGCCATCTGGTATTACCCTCAATGGTCTTACACTTAACCTCTTAGCCCTTAATGATCAAATACTGCATGATTCAGGGTTTGAAGAAAACCCACACTGCATGTACCTCAGGCCTCACTCGGTTAGCTGAAACAAACCACCCCAACCAACTTGGTGGCACATAAGTGTCAGCCTTGGCAGGACAAATCTCCCCAGATCTATCCAACAACTGTGAAGATTCTAAACTACCATGAGTCTCATAAGTGTCCAGTTTAATGGTATTACACAGAAACACACCAAATCACATGAATCAATTATGCACTTTTATTCATTTACATTAAATGTTATCAAGTACATCATTCTGATTGGAGCTAAGGACATACACTGTCTATCAGGAATTAGAAATTTTTTGATGCAGCATTGGTGTTTAAATGGCTAAAGCAGATGTTGTGTAACCATGTTTATGTAAAGCCCTACTGATTGACTTTTCTAAATAATCAAAGTCGCTTCATTAAGTAATTCATTCTCTAGGTTCAAACTATACATGAATATTTAGATTTTTCAATTATTATCACCCATAACTTTATCAACCTTTGCAAACCGGTAAAGCTTGATTTCATATTGCTACTCATGGATTATTAATTGTAGTTTCTAAAGATTGGCTAGAGTTTTGTTTTGAACTTGACTGTCAATCAGAATAAAAGGCTAACGGTTACTGGTTTGTTTGTTCTTTCGTCCCATATTGTTCTTCTTATTCTTTTTGCCTTGTAGTTTATTAGACTAGGAACTGGTGGATCTTTTCATGTCTATACTTTCATCTTTCACACATGAAAAAGAACATAATACTAGTACCCTAATAGGGAGAACATAACAAATCAAATCCTTTCAAACATCTTATACTCACAAAGCTGTTGCAACTTATAGAGAGGCTTCACAAGTGGATTATGATTTATGCCTTCCTCATATGAGAAGGTTTCAATGGTCAATTTGGTGGATTGTCATCTTAGTTGATGGTAACTCAAGGTAGTCTGTTCCAAAGCATAGGAGTCCCAAGGTTAGTGACTCAAGGTAGTCGGTTCTAGGTTATGAATACACTTGGGAATAGTTTTCTAGGTTTCAAGTTATATATATATATATATATATATATATATATATATATTCAGGTTTATGTACATTCAGATTTAATGATTTCCCGGAGTTGACATTTTGGATTTACACCAACATTTCATTCAAACATTTTTTTTCTTTCTATTATTTACTTCAGTTTTTCTTTTGTATTTTTTGATGCATTTTATTTTGGTGAGTAGAGGGGATCTATTTTCACATCATATATGCCTTGGATTCTCCCTATTGTACTCAGTCAGAGAATTCTATTAATATTGAATCACATTATAGTAAACTACAGAAAAGAGAGCCAACATATTAGACAATTTTATTAATGCCAAACCAAAGAATAGCGAAATACAGCTAGATGAAAATCAATTGACCCTCCCCAAACAGATCAAATGAGAATTGACTCTACTCCAACCCTCCTCACAAGATGCCATCTCCGTAGAAGAAGAAATACACTCTGGGGGTTTCATCCCCAAGATAACTATCAAGTCATGTCATCCCTAGAAAGAGCATTAGATAAAACATTTATTGATTGAACCACCTAACCAAGTAGGAGTTCAGACTCAAAGCAAAAGATCTTGCCTTAACATAATTTTGAAGTTGCCAAGGACTCTCAGTCCTCATCCAGCTAATTATAATTTGTGAATCAACCAATTAAGAACTCCAATCTCAAGATTTTGCATTTATGCTTTCTAAATGCACCAACCACCTATTTTTAAGTTTCTTTGTTAAAAAGAATTTCTAATCATATATTTTTTTCTTAAAAGGATGATTCCTATTACATTAACTCTTTAGGATAACAATGGAGACATTAATGATGATACATTACATCAAATAGAAAATGACTATGTTGTCTTGATTAACTCAACAGTTAAGGTCACTTCATATCTCGATAAAGAAAATACTCTCTACACCATAGTTTTCAAGGTGTCTAGGCGATTCTGGGCGACACTGGGGTGCCTAGTCGCCTAGACGATAAAAATTTTATAATATGAAAAATTGACGTTTGGCTAGTTTCCTAGTTTTATATACCGTTCAGCATGTATGTTAATTGAAAAATAACAATTCTCTTTATTAAGAACATTAAATTTCCTCTAAAAATGTGGTAAATCATCACTTCTAAAAGATAAAAAATCTTTTACATATATTAATTTCACTATTTTCAAAAATAATACTACTATAAAAAGTATTTAAAAGAGCAAATTCATATTAATTAGCAGCTAAAGAAGGTTATTAACTTTATATAATAAATATTCAAGATGGAAAGTGTTGCTACTCGGGTTAGTTAAGAGCAATGAGGTAAATTCACACCCAAGTTCTGAAGGTAGGCCGAAGACTTTTAGGACTCTGAAGAGGGTAAGCCGAGGCCGAAGACTGTAGGCCGAGGCAAGGTGCTCCCTTCTAACTATGGTAGAAGATGAGGACTGTAGGTCGTCTTCTCAAAAGAGAAGTTCATGGAATTCTAAGGTGCTGTAAAACAGGAAATGTCAAAGGCCCCGGGTGGAGACCCGAGGTGGAAGCTCCGATGCTCAAGTTAGTACAAGGCGTAAAGTAGGAGAAGGTACATACGAGGTCTCAATGGGGGTCCTCGAGTGCATTGGGTCCCTGGGAGTAAATGCCTAGGGAGTGGGGTAGGTGTTGGAAGTAAATGAGAGAGCTGTGTCAGAATTCTAGGATCTGTATCCCTTGTCCAGGGAGAGTTACCTCATATTTATACTTGAGCGAGCTGGAGGTAGGTGGAGATGAACGCACCGGATGAGGGCTGTATGAAGCCAGGTGAAAGGTCCTTGCGGGTACGCCTAATTGCTCCGCGGTTTGCTCCATATAAAGGTAGAAAGGCTTCCTCCCTGCTGTGGTTGGCATTGTCAGGCGTTAGTGGGTTGGGCCTGGCTAGCCCACATCAGAAAGTAAAATAGAAAAAAAAACAAGGATTGAGTTTTTTTTTATTTAATTAGAGAAAGAATAAAAAAAAAGAACTTTTATTATTCTTTTGTTACTTTCCCCTTTCATTTCTTCCCTTTCTGTTCTTTCTTTCTTTTTCTCTTCTCAAAATCCTTTGATCTTTTAAATTTCAATAGTAAAACATTAAAACAAAATATAATTATAATAAAATGTACTAACACATACATTAGTAAGATACAACAATATAAATGATATTATAAAAGGCACCCGCCTTGTCATTTTTGTCGCCTAGGCGGGCGCCTAGTTGCTAAAAGTCAAGGCATTTGGGCGAGGCGCCCAGCCAAGGGCGCCTAGTCGCCTAGGTGACACCTAGGCGACGCCTTGACAACCATGCTCTACACAATAATCTCTTTAATTGTTCAAAAATGAATTATTTTCATTATAAATCTATTTTCATTTTGTATATCTCAGGTTTATTTCTTTAAACCCTTAAATATAGTAAGATTATTTGAAACCCAAAGATTCATGAAGTAGAAGAACTCTATGCAGGGTAGTATCCACTTCAACTCATTTTTTTTATAATATGAAAACAATACTACATATTTGATGTCATTTTGACTAATAAGTTCATTTGTAAAGAGCCAAACGAAATTAAACCTTGAAAAGTACAATACAACACTATAGAAACATCATATTGTCTTCTCATCAAGTAGGATCAGCAAAGCCAGTTACTGTTGTTGAATTCAATAATCTAACAGCTCCAAGTGGAACGGATATCTCTTCTATAGTACAACCGGTATGTCAACTACACATAATAGAAAAATAATTAAAGATATAAATCTATACATATACTCATCTTTATGCAAATAAATGTAGCGATATCGACTTACTAGATATGTTACAAATATTGAGATGGACCAAAGATTTTGGTATGAGGCATGTTGTAAGAAGAAAGTTGTTCAAATTGATGACAATTATGCATGCAACAATTGCAACCTTCCAGTTGTTTCCACAATTCCTAGGTAATTTATATAAGTTTCTATTGACCATATTGTTTAAGGCCTTAAAAATGTTTTTTGGCTTCTAGAAACAAGATTTTAATTCAATTTCAAGATCAAACTGCTAGAAAGACATTTACTTTATTTGACAAACAAGCTGAATATATTATCAGGAAACCTGTTTCAGAATTGAAAGATTTGATTTCTTAGGTAATTATCATTATTTTGGTTTTTAAATATGTACATAGAGGTTCAAAAAAATTATCAAATTAAAATATCTACTTACTCCATAATAAATAATTTTAAGAGAATAGCACCGATGAACTAAGCAACTTGGTTCAATCATGTACTTGAAAACTATACACTATAATTGTTGAGCTTCCTAAGCAATTTTCTCCTGTCATCATTTCTATATCAAATGTCGATTGGAAAGGTGAAAGTGGAAGATTATTATTTGAGATTGAAAAGATGTTGGCAGATTCAAGTAAGTAACACAACATTTACAATTAACAACTCATGCTTTTGGAAGGCTACAAGCATGATAATTCACTTTTGTACTTCAAGCATGATGCATTATTTGCATCTGAATCGTTATAAAACCTTTACAATTAAGACATTAATTAAGTTATCCAAGAACATGCTCTTTGTAATAAGAGAAATCCAATTGATTTTTAAACCACCTTTGCTATTTTCTTCTTAATTTTTTGCTCTCATATCAATTCGATATTCATCGCCCATGCTTAACTCGCTAGTAAGTGTAAGTGGTTAAAATAAATAAGGGATTCTAGCCGATAAAGGCATCTTTTCGGCTTTAATAGCAATTAACATTACATACTTCATATAATAACTAAAAGAATGCAACTATTTTGAACAAATATAAAAAAAAAACTGTTGTTGTATAGGAAAGGGGAGTATCGTATGAGATACAATTCGTATCTCCTTTTCTTAGCACAAAATTGCCCCTTTATTAAGTTTAACAAAATCTACCCATGCTCTTTCTCTCTTGCGAATGTTTTCTTCTCTCTCTCGAGTATCCATCTCTTCTCTACTCTAATCGCTCAAATCTCCATGCATCTCTTGTTCTCTCGAGTCTCCAATGTTCTCTCCTTCTCTGTAATCACTCGGCTCACCCTGCATTGTTCTTAGTTCGTTAGAGTGAATTTTTGCTTATCTCTGCGTCTTTTAGTTCTTACTCGCTCATTCGAGTGAAGGTTTGCACACTTGGGTTCTCTGTTCGGGTGTTTCTCTTCACCTCTGCCTAGTAAGATATTTATTTATTCCCTTTTATCAGTTTCTTTTCCTGCCTCTCTTCGCTACTTTTATGGATTTATTTGCGTTGCTTTCAACTACTAGGGTTTTTCCATTCCAATGTATTCAGTAATAATGGTTAAGATAATCGTGACCAAGTCGAGGAATTGTCTCCATTAAAGACTCAAGAGGTTGTTTGCTCCTTTATTTTTTTTCATCTCTAGGGAGATTGAAAACTCTACAAAATATAATGATATTTCACTGCCTTATTCTTTTATTCGGATCTCCATTGTTTAGTTTCAAATGGGTTTACTTTTGAAATTATTGTACATATAATAATACATAAAAATATATATACACAATCGATGAGATCATTCTATTCCCTTTTCTTAATTAGGTTTTATGCCAACTAGGTTTTCTTTAAATTAAACTCTCCTTTCCTTTTCTTTTCTAACTTGAAAGTTATACAGTGATACTTATAAGGCTAAAACAAGATGGCAAATATTTAGGAAAAAGAGAAAAAAAGATATTCACAATATGTAAGTCTTCTCTTCTAAAGTTCGACTCCAAGCGCTTTATCAACGGAATTACCGATAATGGTAGCTTTACAGCTTTACACATTAGTTTGGTTAAGTTTGCTATATCTAAATCAACTAGCACTCTTCAAATGTTTATAATAATGGTGATAATAATTCTTACAGAGTGTTGCGTAGAGGTACAACCGAGTAACAACAAATAGCTCTTTTAGACACAAAGCACTTCGAGAAGGTAACTATGTTTATCTTCTCTCCTTCAATCTAGACATCTGTTTCAATAACATCTCTCTTTCACAGCTAGGGATAATCATATAATTTATTTTCCGAGTTCTTCAAGAATGCCAATATCTCTATTTTTCTCACAGTTAGGGCTAATCATATAATTTATTTGTTGAGTTCTTCAATAATGTCAATATCTTTGTTTTTCTCACAGATAGGGCTAATCATATAATTTATTTTTTGAGTTCTTCAAGAATGTCGATATCTCTATTCTTCTCATAGGTAGGGCTAATAATATAATTTATTTTTTGAGTGTTCAAGAATGTCAAATACTTTCACTTATTTCTCTAAAATCATTCACAACTTTTTAGGTGTTTTGATAAAACTATTGGAAGGAATAGTGAATAAGTTGCTTTGAAGGGGGGTATTGCTTAGTTCTCATAGTTTAGGTAGCCTAACATGATGGCGGTGCATAGATTTAAGATGGTGAAAAGAATGTTTTGATGGGAGCGCTATTGACATTAGGATATTAAAAGTGATGATAGGATAACCAATTAACCATCAATGTTTCCAATGTTATCCATCAAAAAAATGTTGCCAATGTTGATTGGGAGAGGAAATAAACAGTGGTTACTGAAAAACCACTAAGGGATTGGAGGAGAATTGCAGATGGTGTGATAAAAGCCTTAAGGTTGAAATCCACCATGATATTAGCCCTTTTCGAGAAGTGGCTAATATTAAATCCTTTCGGGTTTGGTAACTTTTGTTCCATTGCTTTCTATATGCAAGGCTTAATTGGATGGTTTCTTCATGAAAGTCTTGCACAAACTAACAAGGAGAGAGATTTGGCTACTTGCAAGGCTTAATTGGACGGTTTCTTCGTGAAATTCTTGCACTCACTTACAATGAGAGAGATTTGGCTACCAGCAAGGCTTAATTGGATGGTTTCTTCGTGAAAGTATTGCACTCACTAACAAGGAGAGAGATTTGGCTACCACCTGTGACCGTATTCTTAATAGAAATTGGGTCAATGCCTTATGTTTTTTTTCATAATTTTTCATTAATGATGTAGGGAGGAATTGGGCATTAGTTGCAAAAAGCTCTACTTGGAGGGATTAGCATGCAGTATATTGGAGGTCCCATGGAGAAGGTTTTACCAAGTTAAACCTTGATAGGTGCAACTTAGTTAATTTGGAGCCATTTGATATTGGCTTGTGTTTATAAAAGCAGGTTTGATTCCTGCTTTACCCTCAGCCCCCCTTGGAGTGGGGGAAGTTGTTAATATCAAAGTCCATACATTATAAATGGGGACAAATATTTCTATAGAGAGAGGTTTTAATGTAATACTAATTGTTGCAGACACAACCAATAGGAGTGGGGAGAAATGTAAAGTCTTCACAAGCTTTTCATTTGAAGGAGGTCATAGGTGCATATTCTCTATAAACAAGTTTCCCATAAAAAAACCAATTTCTAATAGGGATGTTGCTACACAAGCTATTGTTTAGATTTAGATTTGGGAACTTTTCTTGGTTTTTGAAAACCAAAAAAAGTTAACGGACCCAAATTAGTAACCAAAGCACAAATAAAGAAACTCTCACTTGGCTCCTACATCTTTACATTTAGGGTTCAGAACCTTTCTTGGTTTTTGAAAACCTAGAAAATTTACTGAACCCAAATGTGGCCATATTAGAAAAAAAATTGTCACCTTGGCCATTAGTGTCAAAGTATGCATTATATGTATTATTAACCCAATTGAGTAGAGAGAAATTGTCACTTGTCCCATAGATCTTGGGTTTAGGGCTCAGAACCTTTCTCGGTTTTTAAAAACCAAGAAAATTTACGGAACCAATATGAGGCCAAGTTAGACTAATTTTCATCAATCTGGCCACCAGTGTTGAAGTTTACATAACTCGAATTAGTAACCAAAACACAAATAAAGAAACTCTCACTTGGCCCCTACATCTTTGGATTTAGGGTTCAGAACCTTTTGGTTTTTGAAAACCTAGAAAAGTTATTGAACCCAAATGTTGCCATATTAGAAAAAAAAATCGTCTCCTTGGCCATTAGTATCAAGGTATGCATTATATGTATTATCAAACCAAATTAGTACAGAGAAATTGTCACTTGTCTCCTAGATCTTGGGTTTAGGGCTGAGAACCTTTCTCACTTTATAAAAACCAAGAAAATTTACGAAACCGATATGAGACCAAGTTAGACTAATTTTCTATCAATCTGGCCACCGGTGTCAAAGTTTAAATGACCCGGATTAGTAACGAAAGCACAAAGAAAAATACTCTCACTTGGTCCCTACATCTTAGGATTTAGGGCTAAAAACCTTTCTTGGTTTTTGAAAACCAAGAAAAGTTACTGAACCCAAATGTGACCAAGTTAGGAAAAAAATGTCACATTGGCCATTAGTGTCAAGGTATGCATCATATGGATTTTCAACCGAAAAGAGTAGAGAGATATTGTCACTTGTCTCCTATATCTTTGGTTTAGGGCTGAGAACTTTTGTTGGTTTCTGAAAACCAAGAAAATTTACGGAACCCATATGAGGCCAAGTTAGACTAACTTTTCATCAATCTGGCCACTAGTGTCGAACTTTATATGACTCGAATTAGAAACCAAAGCACAAAGAAAGAAACTCTCACTTGCCCCTACATCTTTTGGATTTAGGATTTAGAACCTTTCTTGGATTCTATTGAACCAAAATGTGGCCATATTAGAAAATAAAATTGTCTTCTTGGCCATTAGTGTCAACGTATGCCGTATATGTATTATTAACACAAATGAGTAGAGAGAAATTGTCACTTGTCCCCTAAATCTTGGGTTTAGTGCAAAGAACTTTTCTTGATTTCTGAAAACCAAGAAAATTTACAAAAATCATTTGAGGCCAAGTTAGACTAATTTTTCATCAATCTGACCACTGGTGTCGAAGTTTATATGACTCGGATTAGTAACCAAAGCACAAACAAAGAAACTCTCACTTAATGCATACCTTGACCCAAGATCTAGGGGACAAGTGACAATTTTTCTCTACTTTTGTGTTAAAAATCCATATGATGCATACCTTGACACTAATGGACAAGGTGACAATTTTCTTTTCTAATTTGGTCACATTTGGGTTAAGTAACTTTTCTTGGTTTTCAAAAATCACGAAAGGTTTTGAGCCCTAAATCCTAAGGTGTAGGGGTCAAGTGAGAGTTTGTTTCTTTGTGCTTGAGTTACTAATCCGGGTCATTAAAACTTCAATACTGGTGGTCAAATTGATGAAAAATTAATCTAACTTGGCCTCATATTGGTTTCGTAAATTTTCTTGATTTTCAGAAACTGAGAAAGGTTCTCAGCCCTAAACCCAAGATCTAGGGGACAAGTGACAATGTCCCTCTACTCATTTGGGTTAATAATACATATAATGCATACCTTGACACTAATGGCCAATGAGGCAATTTTTTTTTTTCTAATATGGCCACATTTGGGTTTAGTAACTTTTCTTGGTTTTCAAAAACAAAGAAAGGATCTGAACCCTAAATCCAAAGATGTAGGAGCCAAATGAGAATTTCTTTCTTTGTGCTTTGGTTATTAATCCGAGTCATGTAAACTTCGACACCGATGGCTAGATTGATGAAAAATTAGTCTAGCTTAGCCTCATATGGGTTCGGTAAATTTTCTTGGTGTTTAGAAACTAAGCAAAGTTCTCAAACCTAAACCAAAGATATAGGGGACAAGTTACAATTTCTCTCTACTCATTTGGGTTAATAATACATATAATGCATACCTTGACACTAATGGACAAGGAGACAATTTTGTTTTCTATTATGACCACATTTGGGTTCAGTAACTTTTCTTGATTTTCAAAAATCAAGAAAGGTTTTGAACCCTAAACCCAAAGATGTAGGGGCCAAGTGAGAGTTTCTTTCTTTGTGCATTGGTTACTAATCTGAATCATGTAAACTTCGACACTTGTGGCCAGATTGATGAAAAATTAGTTTAACTTGGCCTCATATGGGTTCCATAAAATTTTTAGGTTTTCAGAAACCAAGAAAAGTTCTCAGCCCTAAACCCAAGATCTAGGCGACAAGTGACAATTTTTCTCTACTCATTTTGGTTAATAATCCATATGATGCATACCTTGACACTAATGGCCAAGGTGACAATTTCTTTTGTTCTAATTTGGTCACATTTGGATTCAGTAACTTTTCTAGGTTTTGAACCCTAAACCCAAAGATGTAAGGGCCATGTGAGTGTTTCTTTCTTTGTGCTTTGGTTACTAATCTAAGTCATGTAAACTTCGACACCGATGGGCAGATTGATTAAAAATTAGTCTAACTTGCCCTCATTTGGGTTCCGTAAATTTTCTAGGTTTTCAAAAACCGTGAAAGGTTCTCAGTCCTAACCATAAGATCAAGGGGACAAGTGGCAATTTCTCTCTACTCATTTGGGTTAATAATCCATATGATGGATACCTTGGCATTAATGGCCAAGGTGACAATTTTTTTGTTCTAATTTGGTCACATTCGGGTTCAATATCAAAACCAAGAAAGGTTATGAGCCCTAAATCCTAAGGTGTAGGGACCAAATGAGAGTTTCTTTCTTTATGCTTGGGTTACTAATCCGAGTCATTTAAATTTCGACACCGGTGGCCAGATTGATGAAAAATTAGTCTAACTTGGCTTCATATCTATTCTTTAAATTTTCTTGGTTTTCAGAAACTGAGAAAAGTTCTTAGCTCTAAACCCAAGATCTAGGAGACAAATCACAATTTCTCTCTACTCATTTCGGTTAATAATACATATAATGCAAACCTTGACACTAATGGCCAAGGAGACAATTTTTTTCCAATATGGCCACATTTGGGTTCAATAACTTTTCTAGGTTTTTAGAAACCAAGAAAGGTTTTGAACCCTAAACCCAAAGATGTAAGGGCCATAAGAGTTTCTTTCTTTGTGCTTTGGTTACTAGTTTGAGTCATGTAAGCTTTGACACCAATGGCTAGATTGATGAAAAATTAGTCTAACTTGGCCTTATATCGGTTCCATAAATTTTCTCGGTTTTTAGAAACCGAGAAAGGTTCTCAACCCTAAACCCATGATCTATGGGACAAGTGACAATTTCTCTTTACTCATTTGGGTTAATAATACATATAATGTATACCTTGACAATAATGGCCAATGAGACAATTTTATTTTCTAATATGGCCACATTTGGGTTCAATAACTTTTCTAGGTTTTCAGAAACCAAGAAAGGTTTTGAGCCCTAAATCCTAAAATGTAGTGGTCAAGTGAGAGTTTCTTTCTTTGTGCTTTGGTTACTAATCCAAGTCATTTAAACTTCAACACCGGTGGCCAGATTGATAAAAAACTAGTCTAATTTGGCCTCATATTGGTTCTATAAATTTTCTTGGTTTTCAGAAATCGAGAAAATTTCTTAGCCCTAACCACAAGATGTCGGGGACAAGTGATAATTTCTCTCTACTCATTTGGGTTAATAATCCATATGGTGCATACATTGACATAATGGCCAAGGGGACAATTTTTTTTCTACTTCGGCCAAATTTTGATTCACTAGCTTTTCTTGGTTTTCAGAAACTGAGAAAGGTTGTGAATCCTAAATCCTAAGACGTAGGGGCCAAGTGGCAGTTTCTTTCTTTGTGCTTGGGTTACTAGCCCAGGTGATGTATAGTTGGACACTAGTGGCCAAAATGATAAAAAATTACTGAAATTTGGTGTTATATGGGTTCCATAAATTTTCTAGGTTTTCAAAAACTGAGAAAGGTTCTCAGCCCTAACCATAAGATCTAGGGAACGAGTAATAATTTCTCTCTACTCATTTGGGTTACTAAACCATGTGATGCATGCTTTGACACTAATGGTTAATGTGACTATTTTTTTTCTAATTTGGCAACATTTGGGTTCAGTGACTCTTTTTGGTTTTCTAATTTGGCAACTAAACCAAGTGGTAGTTTCTTTCTTTGTGCTTGGGTTACTAATCCGAGTGATGTAAACTTGGACACTGGTGGCCAGATTGATGAAAAATTAGTCTAATTTGGCCTTATGTTGGTTTTGTAAATTTTCTTAGTTTTCAGATACAAGAAAGATTCTTAGCCCTAACCATAAGATATAGGGACATGTGACAATTTCTCTCTACTTATTTGGGTGAATAATCCATATGATGCATACCTTCACACTAATGGCCAAGGTGACAAATTTTCTTTCTAATTTGGCCACATATGGGTTCGACAACTTTTCTTGGTTTTCAAAAATCGAGAAATGTTCTAAACCCTAAACCTAAGATGTAGGGGCCAAGTGACAACTTCTTTCTTTGTGCTTGGGACTTCAAAATCCATCAACAAGTGTCAAGAGCCGAGAAACAATCCGCCCTTCCACTTCTCCATTTGTTTTCTCTCATTTAGGAGCTATGGAATAAATTTCACCAATAAAGATAATAGAGGGTGCATTCTTTTCAGCTCCTTCAAATGCCTTTCTGAGATTACTTTCACTCTGTCCAGCTAATTTTGACATAATTTCTGGTCCATTAATACAGAAGGAGAAAGCACTAGTTCTCGTTTTTGAGCCATCTACTTTTTGACTCCACTAACATCACCATAACCTATTTTATCTAACCCATCTTCATCATTCCCCCTTTCTGATTCTTCCTCACAAAAGATGTTAGTGTTTGGAGCAACCACACAATACTCTGCTGGGTCGGTCTCAATAACCTTA
This sequence comes from Nelumbo nucifera, assembly GCF_055504915.1. Lineage (NCBI taxonomy): Eukaryota > Viridiplantae > Streptophyta > Magnoliopsida > Proteales > Nelumbonaceae > Nelumbo > Nelumbo nucifera. The sequence goes on from NC_142649.1 coordinate 30,336,790, forward strand.
AATCCAATACTCCTCATTCCACCTCTAACAAGGAAGAGATTCCCTTTCCCAATTGGATGATATGCTTCCAAGAATAAGCTACAAATGCAACCCCTCAAATCAGAAGAGAAAATAAAGTTTCTTGTTCAATTTGAAGAGCCAAGTAAACTAGAAAAATCCTTTTTTTTTCTTTGTGACAAAGCATAACAAGATAGGAGCATTATGTTTATGGTTGTTCTCAAGAGAGACGTGAGACAGACTAAGCACTAAAATGGTTATGAAGAAAAAGCTTCCTATCAACAACTTTTATAATTATTATTTTATGATTGTCAATATCTAATATAATAATCAAGGATAGCAAGAAACTAAATTATATGGTTCCAAATATCAGTTAACTACTGAATAAAAGTCACTACACCATGAAAATTGTTAAATCCTAATTACAGAAATTCAATGGGCAACTTGAAAACCGAACTAAGTTATGTTTTCTGATTGCCCAACACTTTATTTCACATAGCAATATTAGTCATATGACTGCCTTATAAAAGTCTCATTGGTAACATGCTAGTAATACATCATACAGTCTCATTTGTAAAATTAATTATACTAATTTTAGATGCTCTCTATTAACAATTTTATCATTAAGTCACTTTTAGTAGTAGAGTACCTAAATAATGCACGTATTAGCATTTCTCCTACCATATACTGGACATTGCATGTAATACTTAGTACTTTTCAACAAATAGTGCATAAATAATCTGGTTCAGGTGTAAATTCTTCTTTACATATCCAAGGACATATGACCTCTTTCATGCAAATGGTGTTTTCATCTTATACAAGGACAAGATTTTAGATTAGTGAACTTAGGACTCTCCTAGTCTCATCTTGATAATGTTTCTAGACTATAAGAAAAAGAATCCAAAAAAGAAAGACGAAAAGAATTACGGAAACACAAAAGACCCTCCATCGGTGACATTGAAATGGAAACATAGTTTCTTAGTTGAAAGCAACGCAAAACCCTCCATCGGTAACTCTTCTTGGTTTTGGAATGGAAAAACTGTAATAGTTGAAAGCAAGGCAAAGAAACCCAAAAGAGTAGCAAAGAGAGGCAGAGAAAGAAATTGATAAAAGGGAATAAATAAATATCTTAGTAGGCAGAGGTGAAAAAACACTTCCAAGCAGAAAACCAAAATGTGTAGACCTTCCCTCGAATGAGTGAGTAAGAACTAAAAGACGTAGAGCTGAAGATAAACTCTAGAAACTCCTGAGCTGAAGAGAAACTCCAGAAACTTCCGAACTAAAGAGAAGGAGAGAACTAAAAGACGTAGAGTTGAAGAGAAACTCTAGAAACTCCTGAGCTGAAGCTTCTCTGTAATCACTACATAGAATGAGAGCAAAGATTGGAGATTCGAGAAAACAAGAGATGTAGGAAGATTTGAGGGATTAGAGAGGAGAGAAGAGAAAGAGAAAAGAAAACATTCACACGCAAGAGAAAAAGATGATCGGAAGATTTTGTTCAAATTAATAAAGGGGCAATTTTGTCAAAAAGAGATACAATACGATGCTCCCCTTTCGTATACAGCTGCTTTGTTTAAAAAAGTTGTCTTTTTTAGTTATTACATGAAGTGTTTTTCTTCAAATTAAGGCGGCCGAAAAGCTACCCTTATCGGCTAGAATACCAATAAATAATACGAAACAGGAACTTATTTTAAATATTTATTTGGCTTATTGCAGCCAACTACCATAGACTTTCTCTTTTCCTTACACTCTCTCTTTTTCCTTAGGCGTCTTGAGCTCGCGGTGAGTATCATCGTTGCCGCTGAGAGCCCATAAGACGTTGTTGATCAATCTTCAACGCCGGACGCGAGTTATGGCTGTCAAGCTTTACAAGTGTGATTACCTGTTCATGTAAACTTCTTGGCTCAATTACTTGCTGACCTTACTCTCCAGAGTCAGACTGACGTCCCCCTGAGAACCCGGCGAGCTCGGATCCGGCCGTTTCCGTAGATATGCTACAGATAGCACTCAATCCGCTCTTCGTCCAGGATCTAAACGCATTCAACTCCAGCGCTCTCGACGCTCAGACCCCAAAACTATGGAACTCTAGAAACAAGAATCCAGAAAATGGAATAAACAAACTCTAAATATTGAGGGGGAAATCGAAGTTGCAGATGCATTCGAAGGTGCTGGAGTGAGGAACAGAGAGAGTGTAGCAGCTCCGCCGGTGCTTGAGCAGCCATTTCTGATTTCTTCTCTCTCTCTCTCTGGTTCGCTGTCTCATTCTCTTCCCGCCGGCTGCAGCCCATGGAAGTTAAAACCGTTAGGACTGGCAGTATCTTGGGCCGGGCTGGGCTCTGGATCCTGAGTAGCGAATGAGGATCACTTTTGCTATGACTAAGTTGTAGCCTAAGCTACAATGCGTCAATGAAAATTATACACGTCACGCACTGAACTCTCCGAACCGCGGACCTGAGAAAAGAAAGCTCAAACCTATTGGGGTACAGACAATAGAAGAGACGAGAAGAACGAGGGTTTGAAATTTGAAGTTTGAACTCCACTGCTTCAAATTGATTTAGCAGAGAAAAAGAGAGAAATAGAAATCTTTCCGAATCCTAGTGAAGGTAAGAAGTTCGTCTCTGTTTCTTTTCTTTTCTTTTTTCGTCCCTTCTTTTTTAGCTTTTCATGATCATCCGAATGAAATGCTTTCCTTCTGTCTCTTGATGTAGGTTGAGAGTGGGATTTTCTTTTTTTTTTTTCTTTCTGTTCGGGTAGAGAAGAGACCTGAAGAGGGTTGGCGACCCTCCCGTTGCAGAGAGGTCATTTGTTTAATTATTAATTTATTATTAGTTTTTGCTCTCAATTTCATTTCATTTGCCTGCCTTTTTTACTCTCTAGGTTAGAATAAAAGGAATTCGTGATTTGTTCTGTGTCCTTGGTTCCTTTTAGTGATTTACAGTGTGCTGTTTCTTTTCTTTTCCTTGAACTGAAGTACCTTTGTTTTGTTGTGATTTGGGCTGTTTTTTTGCATTAAAATTTGTGCCTTTGCATTACTGTTATTTTATTCATGTATACTATAGGCCAGACAAATACTGGTTAGTGTCCAAGTGTTTATGTATGCATACTTGTAACTTTCTGAAAATTTTAGTTCAAATTGTGGTAGTTAAAACTTGATGGGGGTATAACTATATTTTCCTATCTTTTTACAGGAATGGAAACATTCCCTCTTCAAATGGATGGTGAACACTGTCTAAGTTTAAACAATCAAAATGAAGGGGGTCTAGAGGTGGAGTGTAGCACTGCACATAGACCAGGGTCATTGAATGTCTTGGAGCTAAATGCTCCTGTAGAAGAAGCAGACCCAAAAGAAGGGGAGCCATGTAGATCAGACTCATGGAATGACTCACAGACTGATGCTTCTGTAGAAGATGTGGGCCAGAATGATGGGGAACCTGGTGAACCAGACTTATCAAATGACTTGCAGCCAAGTGCTCCCATAGAAGATATAGGCCAAAAAGACAGGGAGTCAGATAGACCAAACTTGTTGAATGTCTCACAGCCAAATGCTAATTTAGAAATAGTAGGTGGAGAAGGTAGGGAGCCAGAAGTCGGGATGAAATTTGATACATGGAATGATGCATATGTTTTCTACAGTCAATATGCTAAATATGTAGGTTTCACTGTCCGAATACAAGGGGGGTACAGAACAAAATGTGGTGTTTACAAAAACAGAATATTTGTTTGTTCGTTTGAAGGTCATCGTTCTCATGATAAACGGCGACTACATGTGAAGTTTCGTTGAGACCTTAGAAGAACTGGTTGTAAAGCACAAATGACCATTTTGTTGCAAGACAATGGAAAGTATTGTGTGACCAAGTTTGAAGGAACTCATAATCATCCAGTTTTATCTCTAAAAGTATCAAATATGCTAAGGTTGCATGAGGAAATGAAAGTAGCACATGCTGCGCAGGATAGTCTCGCCAATAAACCAAGGAAATACCCAAGGGTATATCCAAGGATATATCCAAAACCAAGTTTGGAATTTATGGGGCAGGCTAGAGGAATTCAAAAACTTGGGTTTGTTCATGCTGATTACAGCAACTATTTGCATGCAAAGATGAAGAGAAATAATTATAACAATTCTTTGAGTGTAAAGAGGAAGAAGAAAATGGAAAAGGGAAGTGCAGGAGTTATATTGAAGTACTTTGAGAATTTGCAAGATGAGAACATGTTATCCTTCCACTCGATTCAACTTGATGCAGGAGATCAAATAACTAACATCTTTTGGGCAGATGTAAAGATGGTCGCTGACTACAATTATTTTGGTGATGTTGTTTGTTTTGATACGACTTTCAGAATAAATGATGATGAGCAGCTATTTGCAACTTTTATTGGAGTTAACCATCATAAGAAAATTGTTATTTTTGGAGCTGCACTACTTTATGATGAGAGCATTGAGTCTTTCACATGGGTTTTTCAATCTTTTTTGAAGGCAATGTCTGGGAAACAACCAAAGACAATTCTTATTGGCCAAGATTCAACAATGGAAAATGCAATAAAGCAAGTGTTTCCTGAAGCATATCATCGCTTTTGCTTGTCATATATATCGAAGTGCGGCTAAGCATTTGAAAGATACTTTTGCTACTTCTTCTTTTGAGAAAGATTTAAGTAGATGTATCTATGAGTATAAGGAAGAGGATGAGTTTCTTACTGCTTGGAATGAGATGCTTTCAAAGTATAATTTGACAGAAAATATTTGGTTGCAAGAATTATTTAAAGTGAAAGAGAAATGGGCTTTAGTTTATGGACGAAATCATTTTTGTGCCGACATAGAAAGCACACAGAGGGAGAGTATAAATAGTTCATTGAGAGGATATTTGAAGTCAATTATTGATTTGTCTGAGTTTTTAAGCAGTTTGAAAGGCTTGTGGCAAATTGTCGTATACAAGAATTGGAGATGGATGTCAAAATGAGCCAAAGCACCCCCCACTTGCTTTTTCCAATACAGATGTTGAAAGAAGCCATATCTATATACACTCCAACAGTATATAAGGTGTTTGAAAAGGAGTATTCAGAATCTCTTGATTGTATTATTCTAAGTAAAGTAGAAATTGGAACAAAGATTGAGTATAAAGTAAAGTATTGCAATAGACCTCATGAGCATACTGTTACATTTGACTTATCGAATGTATCACTTGTATGCAGTTGTAGGAAGTTTGAGTTTGTGGGAATTGTTTGTGCTCATGCATTATATGTTCTTCTAGAAAGACAAATAAAACAGCTTCCACCACAATACATTTTAAAGAGATGGACGAGAGAGGCAAAAGTTGGAGCTATAACCCATCATTGTGGGCATACAATTGAACCTAGTCCTAACACGGGATTCACCAAAATGTTTGCAGAGTTACAGAGAATATCTAGAGAGATATCTGTACGTGCTGCGGAGGACAAAAAAGCATATTTGCTTTTATTAGATGTGTATAAGAATGCACGCCAAGCAGTAGAAGAAATTTTAAAGAAAAGAGGCTCTACAGAATTTGGGTTGGACTTGTCATTTTCTTATTGATTTGCTGTTAGATATAGTCACGACTAAACTTTGTAGATGGAATTTTGACAGAGTGGTTAGCTGGAACCTTTTCATGTATTTTAGTACTTATCAAGTATCTGGTAAGACAATACGCTTGGGTTTGGATGGTTTTGGTTTTTATTTGTTTATTTTTTTTTTCAGTAGGTAAGCTAATTGGATGTTTTGCTCTCTCTACTTTGGGTTCTTTTTTTGTTTTTTTTTAAGAGTAGTGGTGGCACCATAAATCTATAACAACAAGATGTTACCCATCTTCTGGATGCTTGGGATTAATTGAAAAAAAAAAAGTGGTTCATTGATCAATGTTGGACAGACTACATAGTTGTAGCTAATGTCGAATTTGTATACAATGAAAGTGAGATTGTTTCATTGAACTATTTTATATGCATATGCATGCAGCCCAATGCCCTGTAGTGCAATAGATCTCTTTATAGACAGGGATCAAGTAGTTAATAGGCAGTATTTCTCTTTACCGTGATAGATTTGAAATGTTGCTACATTTCTATTTATCCTATCTTTTAAGGTTCATGCTACCTATGAACTAACAAGATCTCTTTTAGCATCTGCAGCTACTTTATTGCAGAAGTACAATCTCCTAATTTATTGTCTTTTCTGGAGGATGCTACTGCTACAATTCTAGCAGTGGAACCAAAGCATATACTACTATTCAAAAAATTGATTCTCAGGCTGCTAGAAACATGTAAATAACTCTCAGGTGTACCTGTTTCATTTTAGTTTATTTGATTGTATATGTCCAGATATATGCAAAAGGAGCCAATCTGATAATTACCATACTCACTATCTACTTCTTCCACTAAAGAATGAATCCTATACTGCCAATGCCCAACAGATCAAGAGTTTCCAAATCCCTTGCGCTAACCTCAATTGCTCCATCTCTCCCGTCATAGATAGAGTATAATCACCTATCCACAATAGACACCTGCCTGACCACCAAAGGCATTTGATAAGTTGGAACCCTCTCTCTCACCTACCTGATTTCCACCAAGAGACCCTACCAATATTGAATGATTTTTCTCATACATTGCTCCCTTATCTACCAACACCGTCACTGCTTTGATCTCCCATTCACCATCCAAAGGGTCCAACGCCAATGAATTTTGGGGTGGATTAAGGGCAAATACTAAGGCTATGTTTGGTTTGACAGAAAATAGGAGAGAAACCAAAAGTTCAGGACTTAATGGTTTTGGAAACCCTGCTTGGTTTTTCTGTATGGTGCAAATACTTTTCCAACTTTTTGTGTGGTCTTTCTTTTTTTTTCTTTTTTGTTTTTTTTTCTCATGTTCATCCTTCCTTTTTCTTTTGAATGAAAGTTACTTTTCTCAGAAAAAAAATACTAACAGAATGTTTAGGACCGCTAGTGGGAATTTGGATTAGCTGAACGTGATGGCTGTTCAGTGGGCTGTGGAACCAATGGTGAGGTTCCACACCAGTAATAAATTAATGGGCCCCACTGTGAAAGGTGTGGGTCCCAAGTATTTTATTACTGGTGTGGAACCTTATCATTGGTTCCACAACCCACTGAACAGCTATCATGTTCAGCTTATCCTTGCTCCACTAGTGGAGGGTGGAGGAGGACACTGAATCAAGGGAGACTATCGCCTGGAAAACAGAGATGATGAGAGATCTTCAACTCTTGGGAGTGATTCATGATTCCTTCAAAGAAAATGTCACCTTTCTACCTTTTTTTCACTACCTTAAACCTTTTAAAATCCCCTTCAAGTCCCAGTCCCTTAGAGCTTCTTAGACTTTTCACCTATGAAAAATGGTTTCTCAGTTAAGATTGGATACTTTGTGCCTCAAATCTAGAAACTTGACTGGATTGGACGAAGTTTGGGTATAAAAAACTTATCAGAGCTCTATCTTGAATTCATCAGGATTCCTTTCAGTCCAAAAGAAGGAAAATCTTTATTGATTTAAGGTCTTGCTTGACCACCTGTTCATCCTTGTAGAGAAATTCAAGGGCCTCAAATTGTTTAGACTATCATCACATTTTCTTTTTAATATGATTTCTCAATATACAGCCACAATTTTGTCTTTTTTATTCTCTTTTCTCCCATTTTGTGGCTTGATTTCCCTCTGATAATGCTCTGACCATCTAATTTACTTGAGTCATTCCCTTGGTCTGCCGTTGGAATACAAGACAATTTACTAACAAAGTTTGTCTGTTTCTGGGTATTTGACTGTATATCTCTTCCACTTGATATCTATCTTAATCAATGTTGGAGTAATTAGATTAAAGCCACCATTCATCTTTTAACCTTCACCCCAACCACCATTTTTAGGTGGTTTATCTCTGATATTCTTCAGAATCCATATTTATTTCAAAGACTTCTCACTAATGGGCCTTCTCTTTCCTTTCTTTCTTTCATTTTTTTTTTTTTTGTTTTTTTGAGAGAGAGAGAGAAGTTAAAGTATATTTGTATTACAAAGATGCATCATGTACAATAAGATGTATACACAGGAACTATACAAAAGCTGCCCTTGCAGCACTATACCCCAATACCCTGCTTTACATAAAAAAAATTGTCATGTACAAAACGGGAATTATAACCTATACTTTTAAACAGTTTATGTGTAGCTAACCAAGAAAACACTTTTCCAAAAATCTTCTGGAACACTGAGTCCACTGAACTGTTCTTATTTTTAAATATCCTTACATTTCATTCCTTCCAGATGCACCAAAAAACTACAGCCAGATGGTCTACTGATTCAGAGTGCCCTTCACACAAAATACAGTTGGCTGAATCCAACGCCATTCCTTTATGCAGAAGCTTGTCCATTGTAAGGATTTCACAAGGGACATTTTTTTGTGGGAATATTTTTGCACCATACAAAGGATGCTATTTTTGTGGGAATATTTTTGAACCAAATAATCTAACAGGGACTGATTGCTCATCTGAAACGTGCTATAAAAAGATTGCACAGTGAAAGTTCCTGCACTCTCCCACTGCCATACTCTTCTACCAGGGCCATTTCAATCATTCTAACAAAAAGATATAGCAGCAATTGTTCTTACATTTTGTGCATGTTTGAAATGCACAGTATAGTCCTAATTAGTAGAGATGCTCAATTCCTTAAAAGATTTATTTGCTTTAGACTTGATAAACATGTATACAAATATAAACTGTCTTCCTCATGATTTATTGGTCAGTGTCTAACAGAACATCAAAACTGCTGCCAACTGAATTCTTCTTGTGTAACAAAAGTTAGAGAACTATGATACATTTTAACTGACAAATGTACTATCAACTTTTGAAGGAAATAATTGGAAATGGGTTATGTATCTTTCTATTCATTAAGATGGTTCCTGTGTGTAATCTGTCTCAAGACTCAAGAACTGTCCTTTTTTTGGGGTTCTGTCATCAATTGGGGGGAGGGGATAATCCTCTCCCTTCATTCCTCAATTAATTTTCAGTCAGCCACCATTCTTAGGTACAGAACACAATCTAGTGCAGATCTAATTCTATAGTCCTGTGCTATGTTCAGTGTTTAATTTAAATAGATGAACATCTCAATTTAAGAATTTTACACAATTACATAAAGTTTCTTGTATGATTTTATTGCTTATAATTTGGTTATTAATATATTTTTGGGCTCAACTGTAATTGTGTGTTAGTAAACATGTACCTTTTGCTTTAGATTCTGTGTTTTAAGAGTTTTATGTGTTTCATGTTTGGAGAGGCGGCAACTCACGCCTTCCCAAGGGATTGATTATGTAATTTCTTTCTGATTTAATGGAAATATGATACTTTATCTATCAAAAAATATACATATTTTTCAACTAACGCTATGTTTTTTATGAGCATGTATATCTATGCAGAACTTGAAAAGTAAAACCGTCATTTTCTTATCCATGTCCTAATAACAACCCCTTCTCAACTAGCTGTATCAAGGAAGAAGGGAACAAGGCAAGCATTTTCCGTTTCTTCTCAAAGCTGGAATTGTCTCTGATATTTACTGATTTCAGAGTTGCATCTGCTGCTGGGGTTACTGGTGCAATGTGGTTATCAGTTGCAGGACTGATAACCACACTTAAGCATTTTGTTACCCATTCTTGTACAGGATTTCTGATACTCTCAAGTTTATTTCACACTTGCGCATTTTGTTACTCTCTCTTCTTTTTCTTTTAATCATTGCATGGTCAAAATAGTAAGCTATTGAAGATAAGTATCTCATCACTGTTAAGGGTCCTACACAGTTTCAATCTTTCAGTCCAGATCTGCTAGGTCCTTTTAGCTAGTCTTTGCAGGTTGCCCAATAGAGACTTTCCACTGTCCTGACCATGTGTAATCAGCTTCCCATGTGCTATTAGTAGCACAATTTTCTTAATTTTTTTACTCATAAACCCTTGCCTATCCATCTTTTCCATTTTTTGTTTCCTCTCTCCCTGCCTTTTTTTTTTATCTCACACAAACCCTTTCCTTCCCTCTTTTGAGGGTCTGTTTGTTTGCTCTGACATCTAACCTCTGAAAGTGCAACAACTACATTAAGAGGTATATCGGTATTGGCGAACTTTTCCTTCCTCTGAACTTTGAATGCAGAGATATGAATTCTAAATTCTAAAAATTATCAAATGTCCATTTTAACCCCGTATATGAGAATTTTTGTTTGTCTATGTAATTCGATAAAGAAACAATATTAAAAATTATTATAATGACATTTTAATATTATATTATAATTAATAATTTATTATTATTATAACATATTATAATTAATATTATAATATTATATTATTAATTTCACTATATTATATTATCATAATATTATTAATAATATTATAGTATTATTAATATTAAAAATATTAATAGTTTATTATTTATTCATATAATTAATAATTAGTTCTTGATAGCATTATTATAATAATATGAATAATTATTATAATAATATTATGTTAAAATATTATCATAAATACCATATTAATATTATAATATTATTAGTAATTTATTATTTATTAATAATCAATAATTAATTAAATGAATGTAAAATGATTAAAAATAATATATTGATAAAAATTATAAATAAAAAGATATTTTTAAAGAACTTAGAATTTAATAATCAATCAATTAATTATTAATAAATAAATTATTATTATTTTTAGATGTTTAAAAGAAATAATCAAATCATAATTTAAATGAATATATAATTAGCAATCATTACTATTTTATAATTTATAATTAATTATAAAATAGTTAAATAATTAATTAATTACAAGTAAAAATTAATAAAAATAATTAAATAGTAACTATTAAATAAGTAAATAGATAATTAATTAAAAAAATAAATAGTGATTAATAATAATAATAATATTATTATTATTATTAATTAGTCTAGTTATTATTAATTATTATTATTATTATAAGGAAGAAGCGTTTTGTGTTTTGGGGTTATCATTGGAAAACAAAATAAAATTTGCTACTAACAAAAAATTGCAAGATTCCTGTAAGAGATAAGAGTTAAAAGAGGAAACGAACAGGCCATGAGTTTTCTCTTAAATGTAAAATTCCCCTGCTTTCTTTTCTTGTAGCATAGAAGCTTCAAATTGGATCTGTTGCTGAATCCCTCTCTTCTCTAGCACATTAAAATGTTATTTGCTCACTCTCAGGCAAGCAGATGGATATATCTCTCTATCTTCTCTTGTACAACTGTTGGACCAATAATTGGAGAAGCAGGTCTACAAATGGAGCAGGTAGAGAAGATGACGAGGAAGTTTATACTTGTGGAAAAATGCAAACAACGGCACCGTTTCTATTATCCAACAGAAAGCATCATTAGTAGTTGTCTCTACTCCAGTCTAAAATGTCCAACACGTTGAGGTCAATCCCATGCACCCGCCTGCTCAATATGATTGTTGAAATTTGATCCTTCTTAACCCAAGGCAAAAAATCAGAAAGTTCTTCATTGTGCTGCTATGGTGGGAACTGGGAATAATCAATGTTACAAAGCAATTAATCTGCCAAATTTGAAGCATGAATGTCAATTGAAACCTGGTCAATATTTCTGAACTCTAAGGATGTAGAACGTAATTCTTCTTCTAATATCAAGTCACCCACCTCAGAAATCTGAAATTTAAAGACAAACTAAAGAACATGACAAAGACTGCACACAGAAGGGAGAACTGCCCATCTCGTCTAAACTTGACAAAGACTCCACTCCACATAAGAAGTGATTTGTTATGGGCAAGGGTGATTTGACCATGGTGGTTAAGTCTTAACGGAATTATGTTCTTGCTATACATATACACCAAGTGTATTATGCTTTGGATAAAACCATCATGCCATCATCCAATAAAATCCAGTCAGCTAAGATGAGACCACCCATAAAACACTCTCGCTAACTTGGCATGCCAAATCATCAATTAACATTATTTTAATCATTCACTAAAAGAGGCATCAACAACTCTCTAACATCATCCATTTTTCCTTAGGCTGCGTTTGGTAGAGGTGTAAATACAAAATTACACCGATGTATTTGAAAAACGGCTCATTAGATTAGCGTAAAAGATGAACCGGTCATGTAAAAGTTTTACGTAATGTTTGTTTGGAAGACTGCGAGCATTACTTGCCGGTCATGTATGAGGATGACAACGAAACAGAGCACCGCGAGCATGTACGAGGATGATAACCGGTCATGTAAGAGGTTATCTTTTGCACTCACCTGGTGTAACACTTAGAATGTATGAGGATGACAACGAAGAAGAAACAGAGCACCGCGAGAATTACTTGCCGATCAGCCAAGAAACAGAGCACTCCTTCTCTCTCTCTCTTTTCCACTGCAACCGAGAGATTGTAGTACTTGCCGGTTGGCCAAGAAATAGAGCACCTGAGCGGCATATCAGACCCATAAACTGGTGACTGGGTGTTGCAACAGGAGAGGCTCTCATATGTGAGTGCCTCTCGGTTCTCATTCTCGTCGGGTGTTGCAGTCCTTGCCGGGTGTTACAACCGCCTCTCTGTTCTCGTTCTAGTCGCAGGTCATGTTCTCGTTGGAGGAAGAGAGAAGGAGAAGAGAGAGAGAGAGAGAGCGAAAGCTTCCAGAGATCGCTGCCTCTGTGTTCTCGTCGGAGGAAAAGAGGAGAGAGATGTAATAAATACCTAAAAAATTTCAATGTATTTATTATTACACCGATTATCGATGTAATTAAAAGATAAAATATAATTTTACATCAATTTTGGGTGTAAAATTACATGTCTACCAAATGTATGCAAAATTGAACCGGGGTACAAAGTTTACCCCGGTTCGATTTTACACCTCTACCAAACGCAGCCTTGTGCCTTTTCCCAATAGTTTGAGGGTGAAAATGGCCCTTTTGAATTTTAGTGTCAAAAGTGGGCCTTTTTGTAATGTCCAAGAGTTGTCAAAGCCAAAATTCCTTAAAGTAAAATGGATTTTACTTTTGAACTTTTAAGATTCTTTGATTCTTTTCCATTTCCCAAAACTTATTAAGTGTATCTCGATGTATTTATTTCACATAAACTAGTAATATATGCTTTTTATGCCTTTATACCCAAGATTTACATTATATATCACAGTGTATCTATGCATATTGTACTATACTTATTGATTTTCAGGGTTGCCAATACTCTATTTTTAAAGAGACGAGGCCATTTATAACTTGTATTTATTAGTATCCATACCACAAGTTATCAAAACCAGGAGAAAAAATAGCATTGAGCCTTTTACCTTCTCTATACCAATTCTTCAATATCCAAGTATATCGATACTTTGAAGCTTGTTCATACCTTTTGTACTTTTTGATTTTATGTCCTCAGTGTATTTGTGGAATTTCTAAATTCCCCTGTTATTTCCATATGTATCCATATCATTATCCAAAGTTATCCATCGAGTATTCTTTGCGATACTGATACTTCACTTCAGACTTCACTTATAAATGGCGGTTGGTTGGGTGGATCCAAACCAACCATTCCATAAAGAAATGGACGGAATATGGCCAAATGCCTTGTTAGATATTTTTTAAACCCTAAATTGCCCTTTTCTTGAATTTTAAGATTATGCCACCTCTTTCATTAATATTGTTTAAAGTGATCTTTCAACCAAATATCTAAACCTTCGAGCCTCCAAACCAGTCAAGTTATTTTAAACACTCAAGTGATGTGCAAGTTTCTAATAATCTTAACCCTGGAAGTGGTTTATATACTGATCATTCAAATGAGATGGGATTTACTGAAAGCAAAAATTGTGTAAACATCCTGAGAGGTGAGAGCATATAACATACATGGAAAATCACTTCTTAGACTTGACGACCATGGTCAAATCACCCCTTGCCCATCTCATCTAAACATGACAAAGACAAATCACTTCTTAGATGACAGTCTTTATCATCTAAACATGGTCAAATCACCCCTTGTCCTTTTCCACTCGTCCATCTCATCTAAACATTTCTGTTCCATACAACAAAACTGCCCCAACTCTTTGCCATATTTAATATCCTATCTTAAAAAAAAAAATTAATGGTTCCTGTTATTAATGCATTTGTGGGATTTGTGTATTCTCTTGAATGCATCAATGCCTGTCCTAATCATTCCACCATATGCACGTCAATACGTATCCTAAAACATGCCTTATTGATATGTTTTGCATTACCAAGGTTGTATCTGCTGGTCTCGAAAGTGGGACCCACATGGTCCCATATCTGGGCCCTGGTTGTTGGTTCACATGTATGTCCATCCAGAAGTGGGGCCCACCTGTACTAAAAGCAAGCAAAACTTTCCTTTTTCAGGTAACATCTTCCTTCCCAAACCGAGTAAATTGGTTGATCTTCCTTCCTATATTACTTCGAATCAAGTAGAAGCGTGGAAACTTTGAGATTGGTGTAATTGTAAAACATCAAACTGACAAGCATGAGAATGTGGACCTTTCTCTAATTTAAACTTGAAGGTAATCTTCTCTGATACCTTCCTACAAAATCCCCAATTCCCCATCAAGATATTCTGAATACAATGTAAGACTTGGATGCAATAGTCAGCTCTGGAAAGCTTTCATGTCACGGCAATCTCTCTTTTATGAACCATATATTTTGTTGGGTAAGTATACTAAAAAATCTTTCTAATGATATATAACACCCACCACTTAATGAAGAAAACTCAAACAAAATCACAATTCATGCAAAGTTTCTAGTCTGCAAAAGTTCTTGGTATAACATTAAGTCGTGCAGGATGAGCTCACTTTTTTGGATTGGTGGACAAGCCCACTTCAATAACAACTAAGTTGGAGATGGGGGTCCGTTAAACTTACAATAGGGACTTGATACAGGCTGAGGTACAACATGATTTGCAGTGTGTGGAAAGGATAATCTCAGGAATCACTTAGCAGGGAGAAAATTAATCACCTGACATGTCTAATCAGGTTATCAGTCAACCTGGCCGAGCTGCAAACTTGATTAACAGGGGAGTCACTCAACTCAATGGAAAGCAAGAAACTTCACAAAATAATAAATTCAAAAGCAGTTTTGCATGCCTCTTTATCATAAATTCCAGGACTTAAGACTTTAACTTCTCCTACATCACTATCTGTACTTGCGTGATAGTGACCGGCAAGAGAGATGCAATAGTCGGCTCTCACAAGTTTTCATATTTTGGCTAGAGCTCCATATATAAATCTTTGACCTATGAACCATTTGTTCTGTTGGAAAGTAGACTCAAAAAACTTTCCAATGATGTTTAACATACCCTACTTTAATGGAAAAATATTAATCAAGATTCTACCAAAATTCATCCCATATTTTTAATTTGCTAAAAAAAAGCTAGGTATAACAAGAAATCAATGCAGGACAATCCTGCTTTAATAGTGTAAAATACAGAGACCCTACCCTATACTTTGGGGGTAGTGACATCTAGGTCTTTGAACTTTCATTTGCAACAGAGAGCTACCTTGTACTTTCACATTTCAACACTCTGCTCCACCCATTGGCGCTCCGTCAGTTTTGAACTTTTATGAGACCATTTTCCCCTTTCCTTTATGACATATCAAAAACCTAAGCAGTTGTTGCAGCTACTCCTTACATGATGAAGCACTTCAGCTTTCCGCAGACCCTTTACAAATCAATAAACAAAATGTGTACAACATTTCTGTGGAGAGTCAAGAATGAGGATAGGAAAAATTCAAAACTTGGGTTTTGGAGATTCAATAAAAAAGAGGGCAAAATGGTCTCATAATGATAGGAAAAGCTACTCCTTACATGATGAGGCACTTCAACTTTCCCCAACCCTTTGCAAATCAATAAACAAAAACTGTACAGAATTTCTGTGGGGAGAACGAGGATAGGAAAATTTCAAAACTTGGGTTTTGGAGATGTAATAACAAAGAACGCAACATGGTCTCATAAAAGTTCAAAACTGACAGAATGCTAATGGCAGGAACAGAGTGTTGGAATCTAAAAGTATTGGGTAGCTCTCTATAACAAACAAAAGTTTGGGAGCGTCAGTGTCACTATCCCCAAAGCACACGGTAGTTCTCTGTATTTTATCCTTAAATAATGACTTTATACAAGTTGTACATTGGGGTCAATTAACCTACAATATGGATTTAATAGAGGACAAATTACAACTTAATGACCAGTATGTGGAAAGGATAACCTCAGGAATCATTTGACCATGTGAGACAGAACCACTTGACGTCTCTATCAGGTTATACTCAACTCTAGGCAACTCGCATGCTTCATCAGTAAAGGAATCACTCAAGTAAATGGAAAGCTAGAAGTTTAATAAAAAAAGAACTCAAAAGACTTATATATTGATTATTGTCATGGACAAGCAACCTTCAATCAATTTTCATGTGCACCCTATTCCTTTATTATTATTATTATTTTTTTTTTTGAGATATCTCATTGGTTCCTGGGCAACCACAATCTTTTTCTGGTAAAATAAGTTTGGAGTGGAATAGTGCCAAAGAAAATTAGGGCTTTTTGTTTGGAGGCTGATGGGATTCTGCCCACCGCAGAGGTCTCTTCGAGGGAGACCTAACCTCCTACTGAGAAAAGAGAGAAAATGCAAAACCAAGTCTGCCCTACTCGTTTATTCTCAGATATTTATAAAGTTTACAAGGAGATCACGATTCATGGCTGACGTGTCTTCCTTATGTACAGAAAATGAATGGGCGGGCGGTTGTCTTTCTTCATCATGCTGTGCTCCTTGTGGGCTTCTACTGGCACTGTGGGCTGGTCCCCGGGCTGGTTAGGGGTATGGGCCTGAGGTGCCATTTGGGCTGGCGCCTCAACAACTCGCCCCTCCTTCAAAACAACCTTGTCCTCAAGCTTGAAGCCTGGAAACATCTTCTTGAGATTGTCACATTCTTCCCAGGATGCATCCTCCTCGGGCAGGTGCTTCCAAACCACCAAAGCTTCCTTGTGAATTGTTTTAACCCTTTTTACCCACCTTAGATCTCGAACCACCATTGGCTAAGGCTGCAGGCATCCCTCCTCATCAAACTCAGGTAATGTGGGGCTAGCATCCATCTGAGATCCTATGCTCTTCTTTAGTAGGGAGACATGAAAAACGGGGTGGATGCGAGAGGAGGGAGGAAGGTCCAATCTGTATGCCACATCCCCTACTCGGCCCATTATTTGAAAAGGCCCAAAAAACCGAGGTGCAAATTTAGGCCACTACCGATGGGCTACTGACACTTGGCGGTAGGGCTGCAGTTTCAGAAACACAAACTCCCCTTCCTGGTAGGTCACCGGCCTGTGCTTCTTGGCATACTGGGCCTTCACCTGTTGCTGGGCCCGGGTCAAATGCTCCTTCAGAGACTTCAGGATTTCATTTCTCTGTTGTAGTTTTTCTTCAACCTCCGCCACTGCTGTAGAACCAATTTCATAGGGAAGTATAAGGGGTGGTTCCCTCCCATATAGTGCCTTAAATGGGCTCATCCCCAGCGACGAATGATAAGTGGTATTGTACCACAGTTTGGCCCATGATAGCCAAAGCATCCACTGTTTAGGCCTTTCCCCTGTGAAGCACCTCAAATAAGTTTCCAAACTCCTATTAACAACTTCAGACTGACAGTCGGCTTGTGGGTGGTAACTGGTGGTGTGGTTCAGCTGAGTCCCCTAGGCTTTGAAATATTCAGTCCAGAAGCGGCTCATTAAAGCTGGGTCCCTATCCGTCACAATGGACCGGGGGGTTCCATGAAGTCGGGTCACCTCCTTCACAAAGGTGTGTGCTACCTGGGCCACTGTATATGGGTGTGCCAGCCCAACAAAATGGCTGTATTTGGTTAATCTGTCCACTACTACCATGATCACTGATTTACCCATGGATATTGGGAGTCCTGTGATGAAATCCATGGTGATATCTTCCCATACCTGTGCTGGAATTGGAAGGGGCTGTAGCAACCCTGCCGGAGTTTGATGATCAGATTTGTAGCGTTGGCAAGTAGGGCATTGTGCTACAAACTGCTGGACGGCCTTCTTCATCCCTGACCAAAACAAGTGCTGGCTTACCCTGCGGTAGGTCCGGAATATTCCTGAATGGCCACCCAAGGTAGAGCAGTGAAATAACTGGAGTAACTCTGGGAGAAACTTTGATTGGGCTGCAATCACTAGGCACCCTTTAAAGAACAGATCTGGCCCCACTAAGTAGAACCCTGGGACTGTAGCGGGATCTGCTTTAAGTCTCTAAACAAGCTTTTCAATTGTTTCGTCCAGGTGGGCTTCTTCCTTGAGCCTAGCCAAGATAGGAAAATTGGGACAGGAGAGGCCCAACATGGACACTTCATGGCTGCAGGACAGAGCGTCCGCTGCCTTGTTCATTGCACCGGGCTTGTACTCCACCTGGTAGAAACCGCAACAACTTATACAACCACTTCTGCTGATCTGGGTTGTGCACTGGTTGTTCTAACAAGTGCTTGAGGCTTTGTGAGTGACCCAACAGATAAGATCGCCACTTTAATACCGAGAGAACAACCGCCATCAACTCTTTATCATAGGTAGACTTCAGCTGGGCCTGGATAGACAACGCTTTACTGAAGTAGGCAATAAGGACTGCTCCCACCCCGGACTTAGATGCATCACACTCTACTATGAACTCTTGAGAAAAATCCGGTAAGGCGAGAGTGGGTGGTGTGGACAGGGCCTGTTTGAGAGCCTAGAATGCGGCTTGGGCCTGGCCATCCCAAAGAAATGCATTCTTTTTGAGTAGCTGGGTCAGTGGACCGGCTATCAGGCCGTAGTTCTTTATAAACTGTCTATAGTAACCGGTTAGGCCCAAGAACCCCCCGAGGGCCCGTATAGAATCTGGAATGGGCCAGTTAACCACGGCTGCAATCTTATCAGGGTCAAATCTAACCTGGCCTTGAGAGACAATATGGCCCAAGTAGTGCACCTCCGTCTGGCTGAATAGGCATTTGTCTTTCTTGGCGTAAAGTCGATGCTGCCTCAAGACCCCCAAAGTAATTTTCAGATGTTGTAGATGAGATTCCCAACTGTCACTATACACCAAAATGTCATCGAAGAATACTAGGATGAACCGCCTGAGGTAGGGCCGAAATATATCACTCATTAGAGCTTGAAAAGTGGACGGAGCGTTGGTTAGCCCGAAGGGCATAACCAGGAATTCATAGTGCCCGTCGTGAGTCCGGAATGCCATTTTCGGTACATCCTCCGGGTGAACCCGGATCTGGTGGTACCCAGCCCTCAAGTCTAATTTGGAAAACACCGTAGCAGCACCTAATTCATCCAACAACTTGTCGATAAATGGTATGGGAAATTTGTCTTTTACCGTGATACGGTTCAAGGCCCGGTAGTCAACACAAAATCTCCATGTGCCGTCTTTCTTTTTTACTAACAGGACGGATGAGGAAAATGGGCTGGAACTAGGCTGTATCATTCCCTTTTTCTTCAAATCAGCTACAATGTTCTCAATTTCAGACTTCTGGAAATGGGGATAATGGTACAGTTTTTCACATTGGCCGGACTTGCCCCTGGCAAGAGGGGAATCTTATGGTCTTGGTCCCGTTTCGGAGGGAGGTCCATGGGTTCTTAGAAAACATCTTGGTAAGCCTGCAGTAGTATGGATAACTTTGTGGGATTCCCTCCTAGACCTACTGAACCTATTGGATGGTTGAGTGTGGGCCCCACCGGGTTGCCTCCCAAATAGAGAATGACAAGTGGGGAGGAATGGTGGCTTGGCTTGATTGTTAAGCTGAATTCTTCTTGCAATGGGGGCCCCGAATCGAAGCCTTGGAGAGTGCAACTTTGCACGTCTACTGTGAAAGTTATGGTCAAACGGGCCCAATCACAAGTTATTGGCCCAACTGTCGAAGCCACTAGATGCCCAAAATCACATCGGGCCCCCTTAACTCCAACGGGTGAAGGTCGGCTTGGAGTATGTGTCCTTGCACCTTGATCTTTACTGCTTTACAAACCCCATCACAACTGATTTTGTGTCCATTGGCTACATGGACAGAGAAAGCCGATACGGGCTCCACCGCTAAGTGGAGCTGGTTAGCTAGCTGCTTTGCCACAAAATTTAAAGAGCTCCCGCTATCCATCGGGCTACCTCCGATCACTGCTTTGAGCCTCATGGTTCGAGGTAAGGAAGATCCAGTCAGGGCATGGAGGGAGATCTCTAGCCCCTGCTCTGTAGACTCCTCATCAACTTCCGGGATCCCGTCTACAACTACAAGACCCTCCTCTTCAGGATCCTCCGACTCTAATAGGAAAAGTTGGGGTTTCTTGCAATGGTGCCCGGGTCCGAATTTTTCATCACAGTTATAGCAGAGTCCACGTTCGCGACGTGACTACATCTCCGCCCAAGAGAGACGCCTAAGGGGTAAATCATTTGGTCCAACCAGCCTAGTTGAACACGGTTCAGTTTTGGTCAGAGGATTATTGAGGATTGGTTCGGCCAAGGCTGGTTTAGTTACCCGTCTAAGCTTGTTCAGTCTTTCTTCATGCAAGCGGACTAAGTGGGCCGCCGCATTAACGATGACTGGTTGCAAGGCCTTTACTTCATACAGAATCTCATCCTTCAAACCCCCTAAGAAGGCTCCCACCAACGTCGATTCAGGCCACCCGTAAACCCGAGAAGCCAACCTCTCAAACTCGTTCTGGTACTCCCTCACTGTCCCCATTTGTTTTAGTCCCAACAGAGCCTCATCAAAGTTCTCAAACCTTGATGGTCTGAAACGGTGACAGATGGCCTCTGTAAATTCCGTCCACCCAATCTGAGGGTTAAAACATCGATACCACTAGAGCCACTAGATGGCCTCCCCTTCCAAATGGATCGAAGCCATCGGCACACGCTGATGCCCTAGAATTTCATTTATCTCAAAGAATCTTTCTGCTCTAAATATCCAGGAAATAGGATCCTCACCTGAGAACGTGGGAAACACCAACTTGGCCATCCTTCTGAATCTGGAACTTGCGTGCAAGTGGCTGGAGTGACTAGAGCCTTCGTTATCACCTTCGCACAGGTTGGATTGGGACGACCTCTAGAACTGGCTGGCTGCCACCAAAATGGAATCCTTCAAATCCTTCATCTCCCTGAACACCTTGTGAAGCTCTTCTTCAATCTTGTTGATTCGACCCTCCATTGCTGAGGATCTCGTGTTCGTCATCTCTCTCCCAGGTCTGCCCTACTCGTTTATTCTCAGATATTTATAAAGTTTACAAGGAGATCACGACATGTGCATGGGAATGTTCATGGCTGACGTGTCTTCCTTGTGTACAGAAAACGAATGGTTAGGCGGTTGTCCTTCTTCATCATGCTATGCTCCTCGTGGGCTTCTACTGGTAGTGTGGGCTGGTCCCCAGGCTGGTTAGTGGTATGGGCCTAAGATGCCATTTGGGCTGGGGCCTCAAAAGAGGCTCTTAGTGTGAAAACAGCTACTTGTGCAACTCTTCAAAAGAAAAGACCAAATTGGTGTTGATCCCCACATATTTGCCCCCCCCCCCTCCCTCCCCCCTTTTGATAATGGAAGAGTAAAGAACCTACTTATCATTTACTAATCTCCTATTCCTTTAATTGAATTGCTGTGAAGGTAGCTTATTGGGTAAAACTTGGGAATCAGTAGCAATCAATTGAAGGGGTGGAGCTGTTCAAGTTTCCCACCAAGGGTTAACCAAATAAAATTAAATTATGATGGATGTAACATGAGGAACTCAGGACCTTCAGGCATTGGTGGGGCATATAGGGATGGGCATGGATCCATATTAGCAACATACTCCAAGCTAGTTTGGTCATTGGTTTCCTAAAAGGGCTGAACTGCTAGCAGCATTACAAGGACTAAGGGTGGCCAGATCACCTAGCCTTAAAAGCATAATTGTGGATAAGGACTCAAAGGTGGTAATGGATTGGTTGAGAGGAAATACCCAAGGTCTATGGCAGAATCAACACGTCATCAGAGAGACAAGACACCTGGCATGGGAGATAGGGGTTCAAAGACGCAGCAAATAGCTTGGACAATGGCTTAGCCAAACAAGGGGTAAAATGGATTATTTGAGCTCAATTGTAATATAAATAGAAAACTGGGTTAGGTGGCTATTTGCCAGCCCACAAATATGGATACTTGGTATGTTTTTTTGATGAATATGGATGCTTGGCATGTTGTACATATATTATTCTTTCTTGAATCTAATAAAGTTCAACAGTTGCCTATCTGGAAAAAGATTCTTCTACATGCCTCTTCTTCATTATCATATACAAGAATTACATTGGATGGACAAAGAAATGCAAATGTGTATATTGGCTCATAAAAGAGAAAGACTTGAGACTTCTCCTGTGCCACTCTCTCTATCTATATAGCAGTAACCCAGCCCAAGAGAAAATTAAATAAAAGACTCAAAATCCAAAGTAGACTTAGAGGTTGTTTGGTACCATTGTTGCTTCTACCAGAAACATTTTGGGTTGATCAATATAAATTGGCATACAACTGTTAGCTGTGGCTGTTTATAGCTGTTTGAAGAAATGTCAAATTGTCAAATTGTTGTTCCTTGCTCCAGGGGGGGAGTCTAAAGATTCTGGATGAAGTGACTCTCATATGTGATGTGACAACACATATCTCTCACCAATTAATATTCATCAACCCAAAATGTTTTAGGTATAAACAGCAACGGTACCAAATAACATCTTAATTAAAAGGACAATAAAGAAAAGAACATTTATAGATCTTCCTATATTTATTTTTATGTTTGAAGAGCATTGTATATGAAAAAGCAGGTGATACAATTATACACATACATGGGTTACTTGGAAAATAACATAGACAGTGAAGCCATCAAAAGGAGATAAATATTTGTTTATCAGATGGAGATAACTATTTGCCTCACAAATTAAGACCATTGGAAAATTTTCATGTACCAAACGTCTATAACTTTATGTTTAAGGACTGCACATTTTGTCATTGATCAACTACTTGAACAATACCATTTACAGCCAGGACAGTCACTGGCAGGACTTTGAGGCATGGATGTGCAAGAAGAAATAACACATGATATTCAACATTGTGAAAATAGAGAATATAATTGGTTACAAATAAGAGTTCAGGCTGCCCAAGATAACAATGGAAAATGATCTGAAGATGCCACTATGAGTTTGAAAGCATATTCAACCAAAAATAAATAAATAAGTTATTTCAAGTACCCGTCAGATTCCAACTTCACATGCCCTCATCAAGGGAAAAAGCATATACACTATTGAGTCAGGATAGAAATAATCTACAGAACCCAGTTATGAACATCCATCAAAACGAAAGACACTTAATTTAATAAAGCAATTTAATCCATATATTACTAAAAATTAATATTGAGCAGTAACCCAAACAAATTAAGGAGCTAGAAACACAACCTGGTTCTCAACGAGGGGCCTTCTTCTTTCCTGCAATAGCGACCCTCTTACCCTTCAGCGTTCGGCAGTTGTTCTTCGTGTGTTGTCCTCTGCAAGGCAATCCCTTTTGATGTCTTGTCCCTCTATAGCATTGAATCTCTATCAACCTCCTGATTCTGAGTGCGTTAAAACGCCTCTGGAACTCAAAAACCAGAAACCCACTTAATAATAATAATAAACCAAAGAGAGGGAGTAGACAACAGAGATGAAATAGAGAAGGGGGAAGGGGGAGAATTAGAATTACCAGGTCACCTTCAATCTCGTACTTGGAGACTTCTTCACGAAGGGTTGTGAGTTCCTCTTCGGACAAGTTTTTGGTGATCTTGTTCTCCATGTTGAGGTCGCAGAGGATCTGACGAGCTCTGGTGCGGCCAATACCGTAAATATACTGGAGAGAATACTCGATTCGCTTGTTGTTTGGGATCTCAACTCCTCCAACACGAGCGCATTGGATGCTCAGACCACGATACTACAAAAATTTAAAGAAAAAGACGAAAAAAACGAAAAAACAAACCAGAACTGAGGAAGAAGAAGAAGAGGAAATGGGTACCTTTGGGGGTGTTGAATTGGGGAAATAGATAGCGCTGCAGAGTGAATTAGATGGGCTCCCTCCCTTACAGAGCATCGAAAGTGAAGGCACAACAGGCATAGCCAGAGCTTGAGCCATTTCTTCTTGTGCTTGCAGTCTATTGCTTGATTGCTTCTATCGCTGTGTGGGTGAGTAAAGGGGAGCTCTTCGACCGCTCTATTCCAGCTTATCCTTTGTTTTGAAGGTGATCACAGACCCGCCCGAGTCGGACAATGACAATGTACTTACCCCATGCTCGGACCCGGACTAACGTGATTCCGTGAATCCCGGCATGAAGTGTAAATCCCACACACATACTTTGGAATTGGGATCTGCCCCTCATATATCGCACCGCACACCAGAATTCAGATCTACGCCCCCACCCCCACAACGCCCGCACATCCCTGCCGTCTATTGGAAACATCTCCCCATCATAGTATCAGAAATGATGATAACATCATAGGAGATGTTTCCAGTACACGGCAGGAAATGTGCTGTAGGACATTGTGGGGCGCCCTCTAGTGGGATGCAGATGTGAATTCTTCACACCAACCTCAAGGCACATTTCACCACTCATTGGGAACATTTCCCATGAATAATAATACAAAAGTTCGCAAGATGTTTCCCATACATGGTGGGATGTGCCTATGAGGTAAAGATCAAAACTTCATAATTTGAGTTGGAATCTCCGACAAATCCCCACCTGTGCAAGCATGGGAATGGAGTCCCCACCTTGAAAATATATCTTTATTAATTTAACATATATGAGAGATATTCTCAATGGATAAGTAGATGCTATATGAGCAGAATTTTTGCTTGTAGGAGATCCTAACTATATAATTTATTGAATAAAATATGCATTACCGCCCTGCATTTTAGCTATTACTCCTAAACTTTCATTTGCAACAAAGACCCTCCATAGTTAGTTAACCTTGAAAAATCCAAGATCCTCCCAAAGTCCATAGTTTTTAGTCACCAGACACCATCTAACAAATTTATGTGCTAGTCCATCGATATGTCTTTTAACATGTAAACAGGACATTTGGCCATGTGACCCAATAATATTGTTGGCATCATTCAACATATGCCAACATCTCCAAGGTGAATGTGGCATTGAACCTTACATGTGTGTAAGGGTGTCAATGGACCAATTTTGGTTTGGATCTGTTCAGTACAAAATCAATTTGGACAAACTGGATGGACCAATAAGACATATTAGATTGGACCTGGTCCGTCCGTAACAAATTTATATTAGATTGGGTTGGATTAAGTCAATATCTATTCCATTAATATAAGATAAGAATATATGTCAATGGATCGGGTTTGGGTTGAAATCAATCTAAATCAAAATGAATTTAAACAGATTGGGCAGTCCAAACATTGAATTGAACCGGTCCAAATTGATCCAAAACATTCATTGGATTGGATTGGACTTGGTCCATTTATAATGGACTCACATTGGACTGGACCGGATTGGACCAAATCCAGTTCAACTGACACCCCTACATGTGTGTAACGACCAACAAGCAATCACCTTGAACCTGAACCTGTCTACAATAATATATAGTTGCGATCTCCACTGCCAAAAGTAAAGCTCGCATTTCTGTTGTTTTTGGGTGCAACATTTCAATGCAGCAAGCTAGTGCACTTACACACAGCAAATGAACTCCAGTTTGGTCCTTATAGTTAGTAGATATGATCAAGGTTCAAAATATCGATACGCCCTACCAGTGTATCGGGTGATTCGATACCTTTTTTTTACTTGTTTTATTTTTTTTTTTCAAAACTGGTTCAGGGGGGCCGATTTAGGACTTCTCCACCCCCTAAACCGGTCAGACCTCGGTACATCCACTGTAGGGGCGTATTGGAGGGGTCTCGAAACAATATGTATTAGATGATATGGGTCAATACATGTCGATACTTTGAACCTTGGATATGATCAAATGTTTTTGCCAAGTGCACTGTTAGAATGAGCTGTCATTTGTAAATATGGTAGTTAGTTTCGTGATTATAGGAATCTGATTAGTTACCAAATCCTGTATATTAATATTTGTATAGTTGCGTTAGAATAAGATTATTTCCTATGTAAGATGTAATTACACCTATATATTTCCTCCAAGAAAGAGAAGAATATAATACAAGAGAAAAACTTTTGTTTGTAAATGCCATTGTTGTGAAACATGGTATCAGAGCGTTGCCAATAGAATTTGCTCGAACACGAATCTCGTATTTCTTTCTTTCGAAACTAGTAAACAATGGCTAGTCAAATATCAAGCCCCCAAACAACTACCTCCATCGTCCCAACTTCATCTTACAATCAAACACCACCGATTATTATCCGCCAAGACAATTCTGTATTTCCTACCAGTATCATACTGGATGAAACCAATTACCCGTTATGGTCTCAACTTATGGAGATGCGCATTGGAGCTCGCAACAAATCTGGATATCTTACCAGAGAAGCGAAAAAACCCAAGCCTGAAGATCCTACCTTCACAACCTGGATTACTGAAAATCAAACAGTAAAAAGTTGGCTTATTGACTCCATGAGTCCCTTGCTGATGCAGCGATTCATTCGACTTTCCACGGCCAAGGAAATTTGGGAGACTCTATCAAAAACCTTCTATGATGGATCAGACGAAACTTGCCTTTTTGAGTTAAATAAAAAACCTTTCTCTACCAAACAAGATGGTAGACCCTTGTCAACGTATTACAATGAACTTGTTGCTATCTTTCAGGAGATTGATCATAAAACTGCCTCTCAAGAAGGAACAGTTGAAGGAGTAGTACAATTACATTCAGCCATGACTAGGCTTCGAGTTCATATTTTTCTAAGTGGACTTGATTCTGAATTTGATCAAGTTCATGGAGAAATCTTATGAAAAGATCCAAAACTTGACTTGGAGAGTGCATATGCATATGTGAGGTGGGAGCATCAACAAAGACAGACAATGGGGGGCTCTCGCTCAATTTCTGAACATTCTGCCATGCTGGCTCGTCAAACCTAACAAGGATCATCTGGATCAACGAAGAATCGTAATAATAAATCAGCTGAAAAATCTAACAATTTTGTTTGTGATCATTGTGGTGAATCAGGTCACTCAAAACAAAGGTGTTATGAAATTATTGGCTATCCTGAGTGGTGGGATTTTTCAAAAAAGCCAAGGAAGAAGATTGTAGGAAAATCTATGGTGACAGCTATGAATGAAGTTTAGTCTACCATTGAAGACAAATCGCAGCCCACAGCTAATGCCACTACAACTAATGTTGCTCACCCAGGTATTGTTGGTAAGGCAAATATATTCTCTGCAACTTCTATGAATGGTACTTGGATTATGATACAAGTGCACCCGATCATATGATTAGAGACTCTAGTCATCTGCAATCCATTAGTTCACCTTCCCAATCCTTTATATCTACAGCTAATGGTAGTACCTCTCCTATTACTAGAGTCGGATCTGTCGTCTTGTTTAACACTCTCACATTGAATTCAGTTCTGGTTGTACCAAGTCTTAAATGTAATCTTTTGTCGGTCAGCCAAATTACCTCTACTCTTAATTGTACTGTAACTTTCTGGCCTTCATTCTGTGTTTTCCAGGATATTTTGACCCGAAAGATTCTTGGTTATGGTGTTAAACACGGCAAACTCTATTACTTGGAATTCACAAAAACTGAAGGACAAAAATTCAGCCATGTATATCAGACTAGAAGTGAAGATAAAGATTGAGCAATCATATGGTTATGGCACCGGCGATTGGGACATCTTTCTTTTGGATATCTTAAGAAATTACAACCGCATCTTTTTTCAGTTTTAAATGATTCAGATTTTTATTGCAATGTTTGTGAACTAGCCAAAAGCCATCGTATTTCTTATTTACCAAGTTTGAATAAAAGTTCAGAACCTTTTTTAGTTATACACTCTAATGTATGGGGACCTGCTAAAATTCCTTCTCTCTCAAAAGCTCGTTATTTTGTTACGTTTATAGATGAATGTAAGAGAATGACTTGGGTGTCTTTACTTCATAGAAAAAGTGATGTTTTTACAGTATTTCAGGGATTTCATCGTATGGTGGGTACTCAGTATCAGAAACAGATTTGTACTTGGCAAACCGATAATGCCATGGAGTTTATAGATACATCTGTTCAAATGTATCTAACTCAATATGGGATTCAACATCAGACTTTTTGTACCTATACTCCGCAGCAGAATGGGTTAGCGGAGAGAAGGAATAGACAAATATTGGAAGTGGTTCGTGCCTCACTATTTGGAATGAACATGCCTAGGTTCTATTGGGGAGAGGCAGTCAAATCTGTTGTATTAATTAATCGGTCACCCTCTAGAGTGTTGGAATTTCATACACCTCAACAAAAAATGCAGTCCTTACTTTCTATTCCGCATCTTCCGAATCTTGAACCTAGAGTTTTTGGTTGTACTGTCTATGTTCACATTCCAAAAGTTTTGCGAACTAAACTTGATCCATGTGCAAAACGTTGTGCTTTTGTTGGTTATTCAAATTTTCAGAAAAGACATCGGTGCTATGATCCTCAAACCAATAAACTACATACGACTTTGGATGTATCTTTTTGGGAATCTGAACCATATTACTCAGACGAAGTTTCAACATTTTCCCTTCAGGGGGAGAGTTCCAGTGAAGGAAAAATGTCACAAGAAGGTAGCAGAGATGAGTTCTCAGAACTAGAAGCAATACATGAAAGGCTTGAGAGAAGTAACACTCATGAGGAGTTACCAGAGAGTATATAGTTTCCTATGTTAACACCATTAACTGAAGAATCAACTCAGAATGTTAAACCCCAGGTAATCTCGAATCCCATATTTAACAATCCTGTGAAACACATGATTCGAATCCCATATCTAATGATTCCTGTGAAATACATGATTCTTGTGAGACACCTGTCATATCTAATGAATCTCTTGCTCCTCATGAAAACTTAGTTTCAAGATATTCTCAAAGATCAAACAAGGGCATTCCAAAGAAACAATATGAACCTGATGCCAAAGCCAATGTGAAATATCCAATCAGTAATTATGTCTCTAATCATAGGTTGTCTAAATCATATGCACTTACTATTAACCAATTATCCAATGTATCTATTCCTAGTAGTGTGCAGGAAGCTTTGATAGATCCAAATTGGGCCAAGGCAATCAACGAAGAGATGGAAGCTTTGCAGAAGAACTCTACGTGGGAACTTGTCTCACTACCTGAAAGAAAGAAAACAATCGGATGTAGATGGGTGTTCATTGTGAAACTTAATGAAGATGGAAGCATTGATAGATATAAAGCGATGTTGGTCGCAAAGTAGTATACACAAAGATACGGGGTGGATTACCAAGAGACATTTGCACCGGTAGCCAAACTGGATACAATTCGCATTCTTATATCCATAGCAGCAAATCAGGAGTGGCTTTTGCAACAATTTGATGTTAAGAACGCGTTTCTCAATGGGGATTTAGAAGAAGAAGTGTACATGGAGCTTCCACCAGGTGTGAAATGTAGTTCCCTATGTAGAAACAAAGTTTGCAAATTGAAAAAATCGTTATATGGGCTCAAACAATCTCCAAGAGCCTGGTTTGGAAGGTTCACCTCTGTAATGAAGGCATTCAATTATAAACAAAGTAGTTCAGACCATACTTTGTTTATAAAGCACAAGGAAGGGAAGGTAACAGCTTTAATCGTGTATGTTGACGATATGGTCTTAACAAGAGATGATATATAAGAGATGAAGTTGTTACAAGAATATTTGGCTACTGAGTTCGAAATGAAGAGACTTTGACAACTTAAATATTTCTTAGGAATTGAAATAGCAAGATCAGAACGAGGGATTTTCCTCTCACAACGAAAATATGTGCTAGATCTTTTGACTGAAACCGAAATGCTTGCTTGCAAACCAGCAACAACACTTATAGAAGTTAATCACATGCTCAGAACTTTTCCAAATCAAGTCCCAACAGGCGTGGGCCATTATCAACGGTTAGTTGGTAGATTAATTTATCTATCTCATACGAGACCAAACATAGTCTATGCTGTCAGTGTTGTAAGCCAGTTTATGCATGCGTCGAGTGAAGAACATATGAATGCAGTGAACCAAATTCTAAGGTACTTGAAGGGTGCTCCAGTAAAGGGTCTATTATTCTCAAAAAATGATGTCTCAAGCGTTGAGGGATACACGAATGCCGATTCGGCAGGAGATCAAACAACCAGAAAATCTACATCTGGTTACTTCACTTTCGTTGAAGGTAATCTTGTTACTTGGAGAAGCAAAAAGCAAAAGGTAGTTGCAAGGTCGAGTGCAGAAGCTGAATTCCGAGGTATGGATCATGGTGTTTGCGAGTTATTATGGATTAAGGGTGTTCTCAAAGATTTAGGGATTAAATATGCAAAATTGATGAATCTTCACTGTGATTATAAGGCAGCCATTGAAATTGCACAGAATCCTATACAGCATGACCACACCAAACATGTTGAGATTGATCGTCATTTTATCAAAGAGAAGTTAGATCAAAAGCTCATATGGTTTCCGTTTGTCAAGTCAGAAAATCAGCTAACTGATACACTTACAAAAGTCGTATCAGGAAAGGTGTTCCATGAGATAGTTAACAAGTTGGGCATGATAGACATATATGCTCCAACTTGAGGGGGAGTGTTAGAATGAATTGTCCTTTGTAAATATGGTAGTTAGTTTCATAATTATAGGAATCTGATTAGTTGACCAAATCTTGTATATTAATATTTGTATAGTTGCCTTAGAATAAGATTATTTCCTATGTAAGATGTAATTACACCTATATATTTCCTCCAAGAAAGAGAAGAATATAATACAAGAGAAATACTTCTGTTTGTAAATGCCATTGTTGTGCAACATGCACATTGATACATCATTAACAGTATTGGAGTGTCAGCCCAACACTCCAAACCACACAGCTTCAGAAAAAGCACAAGATAAAAACAAATGCTCCATTGTTTCTATCTGTCCGATACACAGTACACAACGACAATCCACATAATCACCCCACCACCTGTTCTTGGTGAACACCACTCCTTGTAGTAATTTCCATAGGTTGTGTTTGGTTGTCGTGCAAATTTATTTGCACTAGTACAAATGCATGGGAGTGCAAATGTAAAAATGAAAATTTTTGTTTAATTTTGTTTTGGATTTTACTTTATTCTGCTTGATGTCTTAATTTACTTCATTTACATTGCAATCGAACAAAATAAGCTAAAATTTGAAACAAAAATATCAAAATTTAAATTTATTTGCATTGCAACCAAACATAGACATAGGAACAAATGAACACAAGTGTAAATTTTAGCTTTTCCAGAATTTCACCCAAAAAGCCCATTCCCTCAACTCTAAACAAGTCTGTATCACTAACATTGTGTAGCAAGATTTAACAATGAACTTTCCACCTCGCTCCCTCACCCAAAACCACTCATCCCCTTGGGTAGTCATTAGTCAATTTGAAAATTCCAACCCTTTCAATTGCCAACTGAATATCAGTAGGAAATAGATCTTGTGGGTTATATTTTTTTTCTTTCCTTTAGTCATGTCCATGTTGGATATGCTTACAATATAATGATAATT
The DNA here is from genome assembly GCF_055504915.1 of Nelumbo nucifera. Taxonomy (NCBI): domain Eukaryota; kingdom Viridiplantae; phylum Streptophyta; class Magnoliopsida; order Proteales; family Nelumbonaceae; genus Nelumbo; species Nelumbo nucifera. Next base: position 30,368,378 of record NC_142649.1, read on the forward strand.
TTATTTGAGCAGGTACCTTCGAACATTAAAATCTTATGTTTGAAATAGAAGTTGACTCAAAGGAAGCATAGCTGAGAGATACTTAGCAGAAGAATGTTTGACATTCTTCTCGAGGTATCTTCAAGGGGTTGAGTCCAAATTGAACCAGCCAATGAAGAATAAAAACGATGAAATGTGTAAAAGTCGAAGAAGGATTTGCAATATTTTCCAAAATCAACCATGTTGTTGGTAGTACGAGTATATTTCAACTTGATAGAGACACAATGGTGAAGGCTCACCTGTATGTCTTAACCAACTATGATGTAGTTAATCCATATAGAATTATTGATAAAAAAAAAAGTTATTTGTATAGAATAGTAAAGATAAACTTTTAGCTTTATTATTCAAAGTTTATTTTTTGTCCTGGACTCTTTGGCTTATAAGTTCAACCATATGCAAACAAACATATGGAAATGATTCAGCAACAACATTTGAGGGCTCGACTACATAATCTGCAAGTGATTCATAATAGGAAGTTGGCTTCATGGTTTAAGGACCATATGAGTAATAAATTTTATCAACTTCTCCTTGTGTAAACATTTAATGATATTGGTCTAAAACTACTCCATACATAATATCCTTCTAATCTTGTACAAGTTTTAGAGTTGCGTTTGCATAGGAAAGCAACTGAGCAACTACCAAATAGTTTAATTGGTGGTCCTTGCTCAACAACAAAGAGATACAAAGAAGTTGATATAAATGGCTTCAGGTACCACACCAAGTATCACAATGAAGATAAAAGGAAGGACTCAAAATAGTGGTGTGGTTATGATTGCATAAACATCAAGTTTTTCTAGTACAAGAGATAAAAACCTTGTTTTAAATGTTGCATATTGTGGTGTTTTAACATATATCAATGAAATGGATTATTATGGGCAACTAAAGGTGTTGTTGTTTAAATGTGATTGAGTTGATATTACTAAAAGTAGAGGATTAAGGGTTGAAGACTTTGGATTCACAAGTGTGAACCTAAGTTGATGGTTGTCTACAGATGAACCATTTGTGCTGGCCACCCAAGCAGAGCAAGTTTTTTACATACAAGATCCCATTGATGAAGATTGACATGTGGTTGTCAAAACAAAACCTAGAGACTTATTTGATATGTGTGGTGAAATTGATGCAGATGATGTTGAATCATTCTTACTAAAGATCCTTATAGCAATCACAACTTAGTAGACATCATCTTGCCTGTTGGGGATAGTGTTAGTTAGAACATGGAAGATGCATCAGACATAGAGTTTGACCAGCTGTGGGACAAGATCCATAGTCTAGCTCCTAGTTATGATAGAGATGGTGTTGAACTAAGTGATGTTGATGGTGATACCGACCCAAATTTTGATGTTCATTATGTTGAATCTTGACCCCCCATCTTTTTGCCTTTTAATAACCCAATATTTAAAGAAGCTAAATCACTAGATTTGAAGTGTTTATTTTCTTTCTCTATTACTAATGCTTATAAATGAGACTTTCTTTAAAGGCATTCGACATAATTACTCAACAATATATCTTTTTTTATTATATTGATATAATTCATATCATGAGATTGTTTTCAGCATCTTTAATTGTATGTTGTACATTTATAGTACGTAGTATAGTATCATGCCATTCTAATTCAATGATTTTATTGCTAAAAATTATTTGAATTAGCGAAATGAGGATTCTACGTCAAAGAAGTTCAAGTCAAAGGGTCAATCTTTCAACCCCAAGCCAAGAACCTCTTGAAGATGCTCAACCTAATCAGCAACCCAAGATTACATTCCAGAGCCCCAATCTCAGCAAATAGAAGATAGGGCTTCATTACAAAGTACAAGAAGGACCCAGGGTGTTACAATGGCGACAGACGTGTGGAGCCTGCCTAGTGATGAGAAGATTGACCTTGAGTTTAATGAAGATGGTCAACTCATAAATGAAAATGCAAAGAGGCTAACAAGATTCTTGGGTTTCATCACATGAAATGGTAGTAAGTTGCCAATAGATGTAGAGTCTTGGAAAGATATACCGGTAAAGACAAAATAAGAGGTCTGGAAAGTTGTTCAAGTATGGATGGAGTTGACTTTCTATTGTTCTTTTTAATATATATATATATATATATATATATATATATATATGTTGTTTATGAATTAATTAAACCTTTCTCATGTGGTTGTAGACAAAGTTTAAAACAAAAGAAAATGACAAGGATTTTTTATTAAAGTCTTTGTCGAAGAAGTGGAGAGATTGGAAGTATGACCTGAAAAAAATATATATTTTGATTTTGATCCTCGTAATGTTGATAAAGTACAAATTAGATATTATTGAGTTCATCCCCAATAATGGAAAAACATGGTGCAATATTGAAAATATGAATAAGGGAGAGTCAGTATATTAAGTATTTTAGAATTGAAATTTTTAGTTGATGGTATGATAATTTTATACTTTATTTTATAAGTGTAGGCACACAGTCTGAGACAAATAAGCTTAACTGTTCAAAGCAGATAATGGGCACACAACAAACTCAAAAGGCTTTGCGAGGATTTGTGAGGAACTAATAATTAATTATATTTTTACTATTCTTTGTATTGTATTTGATATGTCTTAAATTTTATATGTTAACAAATGTACACTATTTCACAATGATAGAGGGAAGAAATAGGAGATGAGGTGTCTCATACGGCTCCTGTAGATGGTATATATGTTTAGTTCTTTAATTTGTGGAATTTTTAATTTAATATTATTAATTTTAAAATAGTTCTTATAAACACATTCTTTTTGTATTGTATAGAATCAAATGCAAAATTTCATGGATCGAGATTTGGGGAGTTTAAGTGGGGCAATTGGCTCTTGCCTAGAAGATGTTTATGCTTGTGTAATGGGAGAAGAACGTCATGGTTGAGTACGTGGGATTGAGTTGGGTCCAAACTCTAACTAGTATTAGAAGTCGTGATAAGTATGCAGCATTGTTGAGAGAAGCAGATGAGGCTAGAAGAAAGGTTGAGGAGCAGGCAAGATCATCCAAGGAACATGCAAAGAGGGCTGATATGGAAATGTCTACTTTAAGGGCGAACTTGTCATCCGTGCAAAATCAAATGAATGATTTTATGTCTATGATGCAGAGTAGATAGGTTTCATCTTTCAGCATCTTAGTTTATTGATGTTTCTTATATATATATATATATATAATGTTATTAAATTTCTAAATTAGGACCCCATGTATTCATTTTAAATATGGAGACATTATTCATCTACTCCCTTCTCTGAGTTTACTGACCGTTTTTTCAACATTGAATCACAAAATATCCCGGTATATGTTATTCTATATACAACTTTAATAACTAATAAGATGTTAGTTTTCATTATATTAGCATATAAATGTCTCATCTACAGGAAAGTTCTGAAGTTGATTTACTAAGCGTAATTAATTGAAAACCAGAAAATTCTTTTGGCAAAAGGAATAGTCATTAGCTCAGATCCATCAAAAGTTGTAGGGCCCCAAACGCTTGGCCAAGGATGGTATGAGGTTATGGGCTGTCCCGATATTGGCAGAACAACCAATTATTCGTCCGTATGGCTCAATTAGAATAGTTAATATTCCTTGTCTATCTCTATATGTAAGATGTAGAATTTTGAATATAATTTTACCAATGGGTTTTTATGTTATAATTAAGAAATTTATTTTAATCGGTTAAATGTTTTTGTTTGCAGATTAAACCAGTACAACATTAAGGATTTAAATGATGGAAAATGTTTTTTAATTTCTTATTTATATAGTTTCTGTTTAATTTTGCTTTACATTCTTTTTCATATTTTCCAAGACAAGTTATAATGGATTTTATATTTTCTCAATTTAGTTTGTCTGTTCAATAGATGGATTTGATTTTATTGATTTATTGTAGGTCAAGGAAAAGGAGTTGAAAAAATTATTTCCTAGATGTTGGAGTTGTATATGAATTGGAATATTAGTACCAGTTGTCTAAATTGTGTTTTGAAGTGATATATCTTTTATTTTTATTGTTCAGTCATCAGTGTTTGCAGTAAATTTTACATACAATTGGATGGCACTCAATGCTCGGAGAGTTAGTTTCACACACTGAAAAGCTAATTCTCTATCTTAAATTGGCTTTCACTGCAACTATCTTAGATGGTCTATTTCAAGCGTCTCTGTGATTATTAATGTATGAACTATGCACATTTCTATGAATCACCTAACCATCAATTATGGTGTCTTCTGTTTTATATTAGGGATAGATCCATTTTTTATAGTAGTTATTCCTTAGCTTTCCCAACTTTTTTAACTTTCCTCCTTATATATATTTAGTGATAAACCCACCTGGGCCGACCTGACCAGATTGGGTTTGGGTCAGTCTTAAGTGGGTGTTGGGTTGGGTTTTAAGGCTAATCCACATAGAACCCACCTGTTGACATAGTGACAATGACAAATGTTCCAGCTGGGGGGGGGGGGGGGGGGGGGGGTTAGTAACCCTATTCCAACTGTTGAAATACTACGATAACAGAATGAGATTAAATGACCTTAAGTTTCATTGTTTGTATTTATTATGCATCTTGTTTTCATATAACATATAGAAAAAATTAAATGAAATACCAAACAGTTGACTGGATGGATTGTTTACAGGTTAGGAATCATAATTGATTTTCTCCCAAAGGAAACTTTAGTTGCGTTAATGGCTGGAGCAGTAGTATTTGTATTTCTGCAACAGCTGAAAGGGTTGCTTGGGATTTGTGCACTTCACCATTATATTGTAGAACAAAGTTGCACTTCACCAATATTAGAGGTGTGCCTCGTTTTTTTTTGTAAAATTTTTGTATGTTTATACCTCGTTATGTATTTTATCTATTTTTATTTAATTTATGATATGATGTTGTGGGTTGACCCATTTGAAGAGAGAAACTACTCTTTTGTGTAAGAAGTCTTGAACTCCAAAACATTGCATAACTACCAGATTTTCATAGTAAACTTGCAATTAATGAAAAGGTGGTTTATATTTTCAAGGTTCTCAAGGGCTGCCTAAGAAATTTAAGTTACTTTTATAAAAATACTTTTATGGAAGCACTTCAATAAGAACACTTTTATGAAAATAATTTTATAAAAGTACTTTTACAAAAATATTATTATGAAAATACTTTTATAAAAGCATTTTTACGGAAGTACTTTTACAAATATATTTTTATAAAAGCACTTTGAAGATCTTTTAGTATAAAACAAACAAAAGAGTTTTAAAAGACCCTAAATATGTTACATATACTAAATAAAGTGCTTTCTAAACAAATTAAATAATATATAATGTATTAAAAAGTAATGTTGATATTCAACACAGCATTTGTGCTAAGAACTTTAGATTTGATGAACATATAGAATTCATGTCCTTAACACTACGCACCACAAGATGTTAGCCATGAAGCTCAAGATTGAGTTGATTAATTTTTCCTTGAACCTTGTCTTGGGGCCAGCCATAAGATGGTAATGTGGATAGAGTTGTCCGATGCTTCAGCCCCTTAAGTTCCCAATGTAAGTCCCTTTTTGAATTGAAAATTTTTCACCAAACCCAACTTAAGGTCTTAAGATGCTAGCCTGACCAACCTAAAGTTAGGGATGAGCAGTCAATTCAGGGTCTTGTTGAACCAAGTGGATTTCTAGTTACTTCAAGATGAATTCATTTTATTCATAGGTTTTGGTATTGTTTTTTATTTTCAAATCAAACTCATGAGATTAAGTACTATTAAAAAATATACATTGAGAAAGTCTTATGACCATTATATGATGATTACCCTCAAGTTCTGCTACATCAACTCTGTCATTTTCATTTGGTTGGATCTCTTTTAGTCTATTTAATGTTTATAGGTACTTGAAGACCAACCTCATTTCCATCATCTTCTATTTTTTCCTTCACAGGTTCCAGTTATACAACTTCTACTAGGGCAACTTGGTTTAGTTTCAAGAGACCAAATGCTATCCATTTGGAGATACATTATGGTTGGTGTTGTTGTGGCAGCTGTAGTGCAAAACAAGGAGCCAGTAGTAGCTATCTTGAAAGGAAATCAAGCAAATATTAATTCTAGAGCAAGAGAAACTGTCCATGGGTTTCTACCTAACACTTGCATGAAAAAACACCAGAGATCAATAAAGTGTATTTGACCAATTTGTTTTCGATATTATAATGATTAATCTTTATATTAATATATTGAGTTTTAGATTACATCTTTTATTTAAGTTGTTTAAGTTTTCATATATCAATTTTCAAATGTATTAGGCCTATAATAACGGTTACATTCGTCATTATAAAATCATGTTATGGTAACAAACAACATATGACCATCACTATAAATATTTACCTATAGGGACGGATTTCAAAACTTGTTACTAATTTTAGACTTATGGTGATAATTACATTTGTCACTATAAAATTTTGCTATAGTAACAAATATGACCGTACTATCATTATAGATATTTATAGTGACAATACTCTCTGTCAATATATTGGGTTTTGGATCCCTATAATAACAATCTTGTTGTCACTATGGCTGCATTTGGTTGCAATGCAAATTATATTTACACTAATGCAAATGCATGGGAGTGTAAATCTGGTTTAACTTTGCATTGGCATTTGCACTTGTCTTGTTTGGTTGAAGGTGGTGCAATTAATAAAACAATTGTGCACTTATTTGAATTGTAAAAAACAAGTGAAGCAACTAGAATGAAGAACTTGGATCCGTTCTTACAATCCTAACTTTGTCCCTATTAAGATTCGCTTGCATATGCATATGTATCATGTTTAAAACCTACATGGCTACATGAAACTCAATATTTAGTGACAGTGATTAAGGTGCACGTCACTATATATATATGTGTATGTGTTTGATGAACATTCAATTTTCCGTCACTATAAATCACAATTTGGTGATGGAGCTTAAACCGTCCGTTACTATAATCTCTTTATAGTGATGAAAAGTTTTTTCGTCATTAAATAATGTATTTTTAGTTACGGAACTTTAAATTCATCACTATAGAAATATTTACAGTGGCAAACATCACTATACGTCCATCACTAAAACTCATTTTTCTTGTAGTGAGACCTTAATTTGACATGCACAAATTTGCTTGGAATCCCAAATAAAAGTTTTCCAATTACCCAATAGTTGATATGGTCACATAATACCCCCTCCCCCCCTTCATGAAGGAGGCTCTCCATGGTATGGGCCCCAAAAAAAGGGTTCACCTTGATTCATACATTTGAGTACTAGTCCAGACCCATGCAAATGCACAGGCATTATTTATAAGCAAAGGTGAGGATGTAGCCCTATGACATTTCCAATTAAGTGGTGCCCATCTAAGTCTAATTCAAGTATTATTTTGGGGTTATGTCTAGTTTATCCCATCACAATCTAAGTTGCGCTTTAGTGAAAGTGGCCAATGTCCTGTGATCTAGATAAATTTGTATTATTTTTTGTTTCTCAATGTTGATTTTTTATTAATTTTTATTGGTTTGTTAGTATTTAGTATTATTTTTATGTAAATTATAACAAAATTCCTCTTATATCTATAAACCACATTTCTGTTTTGACCCTAACAAAGGCCTCCCCTATAGTTTTGAAAAAAAAAAGTGCAAATATATCTTTTCCCTTGGCTTTTCAGTAACAAAGACACTAAAGTTATCAAAATACACTCATCATTGTTAAGGCATTATCATATATGACTTAAGTTTCAATTTTACCCTCCACTAATTTATTTTGCCAAACAACTTTCAAAGAATAATTCTCCCTATTCTATTGGATGAACCTACCTCCTTATTTACCAAGAAAAGAAAAACAAGCGAGGTGGGGGTAAGAGTATCGTCTCATGAGTCTAAGAATCAAGAAAGCTAAAAGCTGAATATGTGTGGAGCAGGCTGCTTTTGTTCTTTGTGCACAATGTGGATCTACAAAATGTTCTACGCCAAGCACCTTGGTCAGTCTCAAGCTATGTGTTCATTCTTCAAGATGGAAACCATACGAAACAATAGAGGACTTGAGATTTGATTAATTCTTGCCCATTTGGGATTCAAGTACATAGTCTATCCCTATCCCTTGAGTTCAAGGCGACAAACCTGGAGAAGAAAATAGCCACCCAAGTAAAAGTTGTAGACCAACTGATGGGTGGCTCAGTTGGTATGTTCGCTAGCTCGAGTCTGACTGCCACCACCAGCTTTGGGGTGGAGGGTTATGAGGTGTGGTGCTACGCTACTCAACGGTCCCTATGGGGGATAAAATCATATATATTGGTTTTAGAATTGAGATAGATTTATCCAAAACTCTAGAAAAAGAAATGAATCTGGAGCCCTACTTGAATCTTGATGGCTGTGTTACAAAAAAAACCTAGAAAACACAAATTAAGAATGACACACAAAAATGAAGTAGAACAGAGATAAAGAGAAGCCAAAAACAGAACATACACACATATTTACTTGATTCCGCTTATAACACCCCACATCATTATTATAATGCGGCATACAATATGTGTGTTATGGTGATTTCATGGTTTTTAAAACCGACCCGGAGACCGAATTGGTCAGGGGTCCGGTTATCAGCTCAAACGGTCCGACTGTTCAAACCGAACGTTCAGCCCATTCTGACAAAAAATAAAAAATAAATAAAAAACAGTCAAAACCGTTCGAACGGTTCAAATGGTTAATCGCCCGGTTTAGCAGTTTGCTGACCAAAATCAATGGTTTTTAAAGAAAATCTGGTTTTGGGGGAAAACGGAACCGGTCACCTTACCGGTTCCCAGTCTTTCCGGTCCAACTGTCCAGTCCGGTCCTGTTTGGAAAACCATGGGTGATTTGGACAATAAGCATGATGGTGAACTAGGTTGTGGGTTGATTTTATTTATTTCTCAAGTAATAAGCTCATGCAAAAGGAAACAATAATTGTAACCTTTTCCTTATTTTATTAATAATATTTGATATTTTTAAATTTATTTATGCAATTAAATAGCTACTTACAATCTGAATTCAATTTGAATCTGATAAAAATTCGACAGTAGGGTTGCATTTGGATTTAGATTTTAACAAGTCAAATTTGGATCTAAGTAGGTATATACGATTCAATCCAGCTTACCTAAATGTGTTGCAGCCTTTGCTTTGTGGCAGATGATTAAATGGGGCCGGAGATGCCTCAAGCAAAGGCTGTGAGGCTGTGAAAACTCTTTCAGAAACTTGAGTTGAGTAAACATGTTATTGCTACCTTGGAGGTCTCTACACTTGAAGTGGGAGAAGAATTGGTTCTCTTACCAAAAAAAAAAGAAGAATTGGTTGGTGTCATCGTGATCTGGACTTGGTTTGTATTCTCAATGATAGATAGGTTTCTAATTGCTATGTTTTGAGCATGTTCAAGTGCATACAAACTTGAAATTTCCAGAACAGCTCAAGAGCTTGTCTGCTGGCAAAAGCAGCAGATCAGGGTGTAATGTATCTGAATATTTCCTGAAGACCATTAAATACAGATCGAAGCCATCTGATTCAAAAGATAGACAACTCAAATCAGGTTTACTTAACAACTACTACTACATAGATAGCTGACCCATCTAGAACACAAACCAAACACCTGCTCATTCATTATAATTCCTTTGAAGCTTGAACAAAACTTTGCTGTTCCCACTCTGTTTAATATAACAGAAACAGATCTGTTGACAAGAAAAACTTCATAGTTCATTTCGTAAGGAGACCTACCTTCTCTAATACACATTCCTGTAGGCCATAAATCCATAACCTTTATATTCTAAACTCTGCAGTTCTTAAAATTTCTCAGCCCCAACCCCAACCCCAACTGGATTGAACATTATAACTACTATATACAGGTCGTAATTAGGCGCAAGAATCCATGGGCAAATGGGTTTGGCCTAAGTTCTTATGCTATTGCCAATTTGCCACCACCAAGCTGATGAGACAAATTGCCTCTTTCTCAGGGCACAGGAACAGTAAAACAAGATGAAATTCACCAAATTATGAAACTGATCAGAACTGAACTACAAACAGGTTCTGAAATGGTGCATTAACACATAAAGTTCTATATAAAGATTCTACTACAGAAGGCAATTATTGCAGAGAAAACATAAAATATGTATGTAGTTACAGAAGAAGCCAATTCTACCTGGAGGTCCTGGACCCAGGTCTGTTATTATTAACATCGTTGTTGTTATTGCCATCTTCAGGCCTTGCTGGGTTTGGACTACCATAGCCTCTCCCAAACCCAAACATCCCATTAAAATTGGCACCACAATCACTAAACCCACCACCACGCCCAAATCCAAAGCCAGAACCGCCACCGCCACCGCCACCGCCACCACCACCGCTTCCAGAACCAAAACCAGCACTACCACCATTAGTTGAAGTGGAGCTGCCCCATCCGAACCCAAATCCGCCACCACCTTCACCAGACCGGCCAGCACCAGAGCCAAAACCCCAAGTGCCCCCAGGGCCTGAACCTACACCCCAACGGTAGTCCCACCTTCCATCTGCAGAATTACCTGATCCCCAACGGAAGTCCCACCTCCCATCACCTGTGCCGCTTCTCCCTCCACCACTACCACCACCACCGCCACCACTGCCACCTCCATTGCCGCCGTGACTGTTCATGGTGCAGCTAGACTCCTTCGCAAGTGTGATCCCTGGTGTGGAAGAAAGGATGAGAACAAAGAGTGAGAAAATCAAGACACCCACCACCCAAGTCTCTCTCTTAATTAACATACTGTGCATTTGTCAAAGGCCAAAAGCAGTATTTAAATGGACCAGCTGCAAACGAAAGAGATGGCCGCACTTTTAGTTGACTACACCCACCCATCCATTGATCCAACGACACCAAATTACCGTAACCAGTGAAATTGAACCATAAAAGTCATTGGTTTTTTGTGCTTTGTAACGTGTGTCTCCATCCAAACTATTCATCAAGGATAACGATTGTAGTATTTTATCTTTGAGTTACTGCCACCAACCAACCCACTGCCACTTTTGGTGCAAGCCTGCAAGCAAAAGGAAATCATCTAAATTCACCCTCATTTTTTTATATTTCTTTTAAATTTATAATAACTTTGAAAAATATCTACACAACTTATTAATACATATAAAAATTTTCAAGTATTTTATATGATGAAATTATTCTTGAATGGCCAATCTAAGTTATTAAATATTTTTTTTGACAAAATTACCTCATATACTTGTAATAGAGTCTGGAATAATATTAATTGGTCATTTTAGGGGTAATTTTGTTATAAAAATATTTAGGGATGAAAAAAAATCGAAAAGTCAAATCGATCGAAATCAAACTAAAAAATTGGTTAACAAAACTGGTTGGTTCGGTTTTGGTTCAATGTTTTTAAAAAATCGAAGGTTCTGGTTCGATTTCAGTTGCGGTTAACAAATATAGAAAACCGGTAGTTAACCGAACCAACCAGTATACATATATTTCTATATATTTTATATATTTATGTATATTATATATATATATATATTATATATTAATATTTTATATTTTATAAATTAATAAATATGCATTATATATAAATATATATATATTTATAATATATGATACATTATTTATTATTTAAAATATAATATTATATACATTTATTTTTTTTATTATATATTATAAAAGTTAAAAAGAAAAACTGAAAAATCGACGATTAATCAAATTGATCAACCAGTTAATCGATTAACTTCGATTCAGTTTTCCAAAAACCGATAGTATCAATTCGATTACAAAAAAGGCCTACAATTCGATTAACCAAACCATAAACACCCCTAAAAATATTTAATAAGATTGACTGACCACTTTAAAGATAATTTAGTCATATAAAATACTTAAATATTTATATAGACAACTTTTATAAATAATCACTACACTAGCGGTGATTTAACAGAAATCTTAATGCACTTAAAAAATAAAAAAATAAAACAGAAATCTTAACTCTTAAGGAAAGTGAGTTGTTAGTCAATGAAACTTAATGACTGGGGCCCTTTAGATGTTCTGAAAAATTATGATAAATTTAAGAAAAATGCAAAAAAAAAAAAAAAAAGTAATGTGAGTTTTAGATATCCCGCAAGAAAATTAATGGATTGGAATTGGAGCCACTGATATAAATGGGGAGGTCCGGATTTAGTTTTGCGGGCCAACTGATTAACTAGTTAATGGAATTAATTTTACTGGAAAGTTCTACCTAGTGGGGAACTAGTGGATTGCATCTATTTTTGCATTGGTGGTTGGTGGCTTTTGGGGACCGAGACTGTGTAATTTATGATCTAAAATATGAAAACGTAATCTTGTGGAAAATTTGCTGGATTGGAATATTTTATCATGAGATCTGAATCTTCTATTTAACTTAGAGACTGATTTTTTTGAGGCTTTAGCAAGTTATCCTAAAATGAAGGTGAGAATGCTAACTTTATGCTCAAGTTGGACAAGCTAAACATTATGCTCATAACCAGCTTTATGCCAACAAGAAAGCTAACTTGGTGGAACATATTACAATTTAAAGATCTTTAGTCAAAACTCTTGCCATAACTTAATGGAGCAAGCATTGTCTAAAGCATGTTTTTAAAATCGATCCAGAGAATGAACGGGTCAGGGGTCCGGTTATTGGGTCGGACAGTCCAATCGTTCGAACTGAATGGTCGGCCTGTTCTGACAAAAAAAATAAAAAAAATGAAAACCAGTCAAAACCGTTCAAACAGTTAATCGCTTGGGTCAGCGGTTTGCTGACCAAAATCAACATTTTTGGAGAAAATCTAGTTTTGGGGAAAACCGGAACCGGTCACTTGACTGATTCCCGATTTTTCCAGTCCGACCGCGCAGTTCGGTCTGGTTTTGAAAACCACGGTCTAAAGATCTTTAAGGCCCTGTTCGATTTTCAACAAGTTAATCCAAGTAAATGTATTTACCCAAGAAACGTTTATCTGGGTAAGTACATTTAGCCATGTGTTTTTTATTTCCCAAGTAAATAAGACAATTACTGTTTTAGCCATAACAATCCATTATTAAAAGGGGCATTTTTGTCCTATTCAAGTGTTGGCAACTTTCTCTCATGTAGGAAAGTTATTTATCCACATGGGTAAGTGATACCTAAGAAAATAATTTTTCCCTAGTCTCCACATAAATATGAAAAAAGAGCATGGGTTTATTGGTCAATAGGAAGCAAAATCCTATTAACCAACTTTCCCCCTCTTAAAATCCAAAAAACGAACACACCCTAAGTTGTAATTTGCTCCACCAAGTTAGCATTCTCACTATCATAGAGCTAATGTTGGTCTTCTCGAACCAGAACTTTTTGTCATGCCATCTCAATATTTGACTTTTTCACTGCTTAAAACATCAAACAAACTAGTAGATAAATACAAGACTACTAATACATGAGAAAAATTGACTTGCTTAGAATCTTGAACTCTTTTCTACTAAAGAAGATTGTATTACTAATATGATCTTCTTAGATTACACAAATGGATGCCTTGTTTTTTATAGGCAAGGTTTCATACTACCTAGGAAAAGAAATTACTCTCCATAAGTCCATATTAACTCTCATCAGGACTCCAAGAGTCACATTCATGTATCTTTTAAATTTTTGACTCTCCAGTTCCCTTATTCTTTTGTTTAACTCCCATATTCATAATTGAGCTTTATAAATTACAAATTAATGTTTAACAATCAACACCCCCTTAATTTGTAACTTCATAAACTCCCAACACTTGTTGAAATTGAGTGAACTTCTCACAATTGAGAAGCTTTGTAAAGATGTCAGTAATCTACTCTTCAGTAGGGCAAAATTTCAGCTTGATATCCTTCCTCAACAATTTCTCTAATGAAATGGTGTCATACTTCAATGTGCTTTGAACGGCTATGAAAAACTGGATTATTTCTTTGTCATCGTAATCAGAGGATGGAGGTTAGATCTATTTGCTCAAAATGAATATCTTTGAGGATTCTTTTTAACCATATATGGCTAGCTTCAGATTTTACACTTGCTATTGAGACATACTTGGCCTCGACTAATGACAATAATACTATCTTTTGTTTCTTTGAACACCAAGAAATCACCTTGGATCCATCCAAGTAGAATATGTACTTTTCCAATCATCTATAAATCTAGCTAGTCCAATCACTGTTTGTATAGCCAATTAGATTATAACCTTCTTCTTTCTTCTACAAGATTCCAAATTTCTTAGTTCCTTTGACATATCTCAAAACCCTTTTGGTTACTACAAAATGTAATTTACCGGATTCGCTCATAAACCATACATGCCTGATAGATATCCAATGCGACCTCATGCTTCACTTCTTTGAGTTCTATCCACTGTATCATCTAAAGCTTGTCATTGTTTATTTATGCAGGAATGTTATCTGAGTGCTACACCAAATGGTGAGGTAGTAACCATGATTCCATTATAACTCCTGTCACACTAATGAGTCAACACTTTTCTCCTAATTAAAACAATATAATATGTTCTTTCTTTCACATCAAACACCTCTGACACCCAACTATAAGTAACTAAAATGCCATTGGAAAGTGACCAACACATATTCATTCAATAACAATGAATGACTACTTAGAAACTAAAAAGAGAACTAAGAACTTTGGTATCACTTGTTCATCCTCAATTTCCAAAATCCACTTTTCCAGCTTCCTGGTCTGAGTTTTCCCCTGCAATAGGTCATCACTGACTTCTTACTACAAATACGTTTTCCTTGAAACCTTTACTGAGCTAAAATGGCATCATTTATTTGACCTTTAGTGGCCTATGGGGAAGTCCTTCAGAGAAAATTCTAACCTCTCAGCACAGATTAGTATTGCTATGGATATAAAATAGGAGACAGAGTGACTATACATGGGATTTGCTGAATTTTTTAATGTATTTTCATATTTTATATAGAAAGTGGGATAGTGGAAATTTTGTAATTAAAATGGGATGGTGGCAATTCTATAATTTTCAATTATGATTTTTAGCTCTATTAGGATTTTTATTGGCTTTCAATTCATATATATGTATACACACATCTTGCACATGCACAAATGGAGCTTATTTAAGTACTTATAGATTATGCTTGTTTAGGAGTTAGTTCATTTTGAATTAATTAAATCTGAGAAGGGATTTAATACAATACTTTCCTACCCCAACCCCTCTTCCCCTTCCCTGATACTGCCATAACCTTTACTTCACGGCTTGGACACCGCAGCATTGTAGAGGTCTGACAATCTTTTCACCTTCCTACAACCTGGGAGGTAGTCTAGGCTGTCTAGAGAGCAGTCCAACTCAGAGTCAAGCACCTTTCTTAGTTGAATTGAATTAACATAAGTTGGGCCTCTTGATCTCGTAGTACCTTGTCTTCTCAACAACTCACAAACAACTTCTTCAATGGTAGTGAGGTCTTAGCCATTTTCAACACCAAGACCTCAGAACTTTGAGTGATTCTAAGTTTTATCACCTTTCTCTCTCTCCATCTTCTCTTCAATATTGCAAACAGCACCCAGTTAATGACTGAAGCACTAACATCTGAATGGGAACTTTGCACCTAGTTTTACTAGATCTATTTTGGTGCACTCTATGCTCTTCTTTGGTTTTATGTCTGAAGCCAAGCAGTGGCAGTAGCTGTTGTTTGTAAGAAACAGACCATGACCATTCATGGTCAGTAATGCATATTTGGGTAAGGAGTTCAAGATTTATACCTATGCTTGGTAAGATTGCAACATAGATGAGATGAGTCTGAGTCCATTTTTGGTCTTGTAGTAAGAAAACAGACCTTGTTTTGTGGCTGATATTACTGGTAATCAGCATAGTGCAACCATTGCTAGATGAGTTCTTTAGAGAACAGATCTAGAACAAGCAGAAAATATCACAA
The DNA here is from genome assembly GCF_055504915.1 of Nelumbo nucifera. NCBI lineage: Eukaryota > Viridiplantae > Streptophyta > Magnoliopsida > Proteales > Nelumbonaceae > Nelumbo > Nelumbo nucifera. The sequence continues at coordinate 30,384,269 of NC_142649.1, forward strand.
GTTGTTTGGTGGGCCTTAAAGGTAGAAGATATGTAATTGTTCTGACTGGATGATGATAATGTGAATTAAAATGTTAAATCAGATTGAAATGAAATGGTTCATTTCACATGGCATCCAAAGTCCATGCAGGCTATAAGTAAACAGATGTTGACATCCCTTTCCATCTATTTATTTTTCTTGTAAGATGCTTTTATGTGAATATATGTGATCAACAATACCAATCGGTGTTCACATCATGACAACATTAGTGCATCCCTTTCCATCTACTTATTTATTTTTGTAAGTGTAGCTAAACTTAAAACCAATGAGGAGGTACGTATACTTGTTTAATTTAAAATTCTTTAATTGTAATCAACATTATTTATGGATGATGTGCCTTTTATAATATTTATTATTTTCAATAGGCTCTTGATGTAGTGCTCCACTCAATTCTTCAAATGGGCGCTCACCCTCTTCATAATTAAGTCATCATATTACCCCATAAGGCCATAACAAGATGGTAAGTGTTTAAACTGATTTCTCTAGTTTTTCATCTTTTTCTTTGTGTCTTTATACAAAATTAATTTTAATTTAAACTAATTACTTAAATATATTAATTTGTGTGCATGTGTGATTTAAGAAGTTGGAAGTTTGAACAACTAAGAGCAAAACCCATCTTTTGAATTTGTTTCGCCTTTTATCTTTCTCTCTTGGAAGTTGGGACAACTAAGAGCAAAACCTACCCCTTGAAATTCTTTCTCTTATTAGAATACATTGCAACTTAGCCAGTTAAACTAGATGATTAAACATGCACTTTATTGCAGTAAGGGTTATGTGTGTTTTTGCTTTAATGAAATGAATTTTGGATGTATATTTATTTGCATGTATGATTAATAATATGATATTTTTAAAATATATTCTATAAGAAGAAATATGGAGAAAAAAAACACCACTAATTGGAATGGAATAATCTCAAAGGGGTGACATATGTTGACTAAACAACCCATCACTAATTCTATGAACATTATGGAAGAAACCGTCGCTAAATATATGAAAAAAACCGTCACTATTGCAACATGTACCAATAGTTACCTCTGTTGGTAAAAGTTATTATACCAACGGTTCTTTCGTCACTAATAAAGATAAAAAAATGTCTGAAAAAAATCAAAATATATATAGTAAAAGGGTTTTTACAGATGGAAAGAAGCATTGGTACATGTATACCTACAGACGCTCCGTCAGTGTTTAATCAAAAAATGCATGAAAAAAAAAGAAACATTTATGAAATCTTCACCGATGGGTAGGTGTGTTGGTAAAACATATGCTGACGAGTTATCCATCACTAAAGGGTGTACAAAATGCATTACTAAAGATCTCGACAAAGGTTTTCTTCATCTGTACCAAGATTTATTACCGTTGTTAGTAACCCTGAAATTGCCAGTATTGCCCATTGATTTATATGACAGTTCTCAAATCCGTTGCTAAAACTTTATAGCAACAATGCCTATACCTACGGAGTGATTGGCCATCGGTATAAGCCAATTTAACCTATACCAACGGATTTTTTATCTTTTACCAACAGATTTAAACCGTTGGTAAATGTCCCTTCTTTTGTAATGATTCCAGGCTTCTAGCTAAGTATCTGCATTGTTAACAATGAAAGCATTCGGGCCCATGTTGTATTGCAATTTCCAGATTAATATCATCAGCATCGATTAAGTTTTTTATCGTCTTGATTTTCCATGAACTCTTCTCCTTCCAGCTGTTGTTGATCATTTCAGTTGTTGTTGATCATTCCAGTTGATCTCATCATCCTCCCCTTCCTCTTATTCCATATTATCATCATTTCCTAAGGCATCAGCACTACCTTCTTTTTTTTTTTTTTTTTTTGCCTTTTGGACACTATTTATGTCCCATCCACCCACAATTTATGCATAAATCAAAGATTAATATGGTCCTAGAACCCTCCTAAAGTGAGAGGGATTCCAAGATGAAGGGCTTATTGAGGTCGATTTTAACACAAATCCTGGGGTAGATCGTCCTTGTCATCTTGATGGTCTCGTCATCCAATTTCAAAACTGGACCCACATCTCTTGAAATTATCTCCAGGTCGTCCTTAGACCAACATTCAAGGGAAAGGCCTTAGAGCCTTATCCACAGGTCAGCTAAATCTAGTACGACCCTAAGGGGGTTAAACCCAGGCTTCCATGGAACGAAGACAAGGCTCCAAGGTCTTTATGTATTTTTATTAAGTGATAAAATACATGTTTATACATACCTATAAACATATATATGTATGAATTTACATATTACTGATGTCGCACAATGTGACTTGTTCAACCGAATACGCAAAACAGGGACCTATGACTCAAAGGCGAAAATGGTTCAGCCTTCAAGCTGATTTTTAAAACATTGATTTGAACCACTGAACTACTCTTGAACGAGATCGGATCTGCTTCTCATATAGGACGCCTCACACATGCCTTACATGCACATCCTACCATGCATTGGTAACATCTCTCATACTTGCAAGTTATTTTTCACGGGAAATGTTCCCAATGCACAATGAATGTGCATGTGAGGCACCTAAGTGTGAGGAGCAGATCCAATTCCCTCTTGAACTAGAAAACAGTTTTGCTTCCTTGTATTCTGATATGTTTAACAGCTGGCCTCCACTGGGTTGATTTTTAAAAAAATTGCTGTGTTTGGAACTCTTGTGCTCCGAGCAACTGATGGGCCCTAATTGCAAGATATTCTAACCCAACCAGCCATTCCAGTCTGGGTTTGTAAGCATTTTACATTATTTCTGTAAGATGTAAACTAACAATGTGCCTTCAACCTGTATCCAGAATTTGTGTCACTAATTCCAAGGTTTAAAGTATCGGAAACGTAAGGTATTGGAAAGACAATTTTAAGAGATATATCGAAATACGCTTTGAATACGTATGGATACAAACAAAAAATTAAGATACTCATAAATATAGTAGAAAATGCAAATAAATCTTAAAAAATATATTACTAACTATATTTACAAATTTTATATAATTGCAAATAAGCCATTTAAATGTAAAAAAACTATAATTTAATAGTTTATATAAAGTATGACATATCGGGACACAATTAGTAACCATTTAAAAATGATGGAATAACTAAAATGTAAAATAAAAAAAAAAAACAAAACAAAACTATGAATGTCAATTTTCAAAAGCCAATATAATTAATCTTAATATTTATTAATATATAAATTTTAATAATTAATTCTAAAATTTATTAATACACTTGTCACTTATTAAGAAAAGTGAAAATTTATTTAAAATAAAAAATACATATAATCATAGCAAACAAATATGTGTGGCTCATTGGCGAACTTATGTTTGTTAAAAGTAGTGACTAAGGTTCAAATCTTATTATTGTTAAAATTTGAAGTTTTTACACATAGGCAGGCTGATACATATCCGAAACAGCCCGATACAGGCCCGTATCGGCCAATGCATGAGAAAAAAAACGGAACAAAAGATTCCTACACGTTCCACCTATCAGGTTCTTGTCAGAACAATACATATCGGCCAAAATACACATAAATATGTTAATAACGATAGTTACAGGTACACATAAATATGTATGGATACATATCGCTTTGAATACATATGGATACAAACGAAAAAACAAGATACACATAAATATGTTAAAAAACTCAAATAAATCCTAAATATATTAATAACGATAGTTATAGGTTTTATATGATTGTAAACAAGTTATTTAAAAGTAAAAAAAATCTATAATTTACTAGTCTATATAAAATTCGAGATATCGAGACACACTTAGTAATTATTGGCAAATGATGGAAAATTAAAACGTGAAAAAACAAAAAAACTAAAATGTATATTGATATACATTATTTTAAAATAAACAATATAATTTATCTTATTATTTATTAATACATAAATTTTAATAATTAATTCTAACATTTATTGATAAACATACATTAACAATAAAAATCCATAAACCTATAACAAACAAATGGGCATGGCTTAGTGGTGAACCTCCAATTGTTAAAGCCTAATGGCCAGGATTTGAATCTTGCTATTGTCAAGTCTGTAGTTTTATACTAACAAAACAAATTTAATTAAAAAGAAAGTTATTAACGAAATGAATGAGAAGAGAATTTCAATTAGGCGCTAAAACTGAAGTTCAAATTTAAAATTATGCATTAATTATAGAAATAAATAACCAATTAATGAGAGAAATTACACTTAAGAGTAAATATAAAATTAATGAGGCAATTCAACCCTAAATATAATTAAATGAAATTAATGAAAAAGAAGGGGACTTGTATCGGTCAACAAGGTTCAAAAGTAGGGGCATATCAAGCGAATCGATGCATTTTTACTTTTTTTTAATTTTTTTTCAAAGCCAATTCAAAGGAGGCCAGTTTAGAGCTTCTCTACCCCCTGAACCGATCAGACCCCGATACACCCACTATAGGAGCATATCAGAGGGGTCCCACGATACATATTGATCAATACGAGCTACTACATATCAATACTCTGAACCTTGTCGACCAATACAAACCAAAAAGTCCAACACAGACTGATACATACGAAAAGGAACATTACAGATAATTTCTGTGTTCCATGTATCGAACTTTTACCGAAACAATACATATCGGCCGAAAGTTCTGATGCGCAACAGACTCGCCATTGAACCATCATCAAACGCTTTTGCAGGTAAAACTGATCTTATCATCATTGGTGCTCCAAACATTGTTATAAAGTAACAATGTATTAAGCAATACGACACCAGCATGGTTCAGATGCCTTCCTAAGCAAGGTAAATTAGATCTCATACCATCCCAAGGTAAATTGATTATGCACACAAGGAATGGTTAACAAAATAGCAGCAAAAAATATATCACCACCGCAAATGACCATAATAGCAATTACCAATAAATGGAAAAAGATAACTTGGTACAAAATAATATAACATGAAAATCTAATTAACTATCTTGTAATTCCAAATTGTATTTGGAAGACAACCGCCGAAAAGTGCCATCAATTATGAGATTGTCTATCATTTCATACTTCTTGTAGTTTACTTCAAGATTCTCTGCCTGACTATATGCAAGCTTCTTTTCTTCTTCAAGTTGATGCTGTAAAAAGAGAAAGATTTGAATTTTAAACAATATTCCTAGGCATAGTAAGTTTGAATGGAAATGGCAATATCATCCCTGAATTCAAAGACTACTCTTGTAGGCAGAGATTGGCTGAAGAGAGATCATCATGGTTTAATATCATAAAAAAGTATACTATATAACATCTTTTTTATGAATAATAAAGCATTCCATTATTTTTTTTAATGGGTATACAATTGATACAGCATTTAGTTTTCCCAAGTCCCACAGAATTCTGACTGTTATATTAGAAGTTACATTTGAATCTTCTCATCGCACTCCTGAAAGACCAAGCCGCTGTCTCTGGTTCTTTCAGCCACCCTATTACCACCACTTTGGAGTCCTCTTCTATGACCAGATTTCTGTGGTTCAACTCTTTAGAAATTTGAACCCCCTAAAAAACAGCTTGGATCTCTACACTAACCGTGTCCCCCATCCCAATTGGACCGGAGAATAAAGCCTATCTGGCCCTCTGCATTCCTGAAAACTCCCCCCCAATCTCAGAGGGCCCAGGATTACCAAGGCTGCTTCCATCAAAGTTTAGTTTTGTGAACCTTGCTTCCAGAGGCTTCCAGGCTATGACAGGTTTGTCCTTGACTGAAGAAGCTTTAGCAACTAGTTACCAATTTCTCCATATGTCATCAAAGGAGAAAAGTGAGAATAGATCTATAGCTTTAGCCCAATTAATAACCCTAAACAGCAGACATTCCCACACAGAATCCTGATCCCTTTCTTTGTCATAAAAAATTCTGTTATTTCTTTTTTTACAAGTAAAGAGAATTTCATTAAGAAAATTAAATTGAGAAACAGTAAAGAAACTAAGTAGCCTCTGCTACCCCACTAGTATTTAAAACTTGGACACCTATCAACTTTTGATTTTCAGTCTTACAACTGAGCCCAAAAACATTGTTCCCTGTAAACCCCTTGTTTCACTAGTTGATCTGCAAAACCATTTGCTGCTCTTGAGTCCATTGAATTAATAACTGCATGTCCTTGGCAAGGTGATTAAGCTTCTTGATTTAATTTCTGAACAACCAGGAAGTCTTTTCATTCTGCTTTAGCCAGCTTATAATCACTTTGGAGTCACCTCCGACAACCGACTTTCTCACTCCTAGTTCCATAGATTTTTGTATCCCCAAAACTACTGCCTTTAGTTCAGCTGTAATGGAATCTCCCCATCCAATAGGGCCCCAATACAGCCCCACCACAATCCCATTGTCATTTCTTATAACCCCTCCAATTCCAGACATACATAGGTTACCAAAGCTGCTCCCATCAAAGTTTAATTCGAGGAAACCAGACTCAGGGGGGTCCCAGTTTCTTCTTAAGACCTTTGCTGAGATGAGTCAAGGATGATGCTACTTTCCTCCTATTTCTGAGTATATCGTCTTGTACTAAAATATGAGAATAATCTCAGACTTTACTCACGAGATCACTTTTATTGTAATCCCTTCTATCAGCATTTCCTTGCACCTTTTCTTTTCTTCAAAAATTCTCAAATTCCTCTCCTCCCATAACACCCAAAGCACTGCAGCAGCTCATGTGCATCTCCAGTGTTCTGCCTCTTCTTTTTGGCCATCTAAAGGTAGAGGGGTCAAACAGCCTTTTCCAAGCTCATCAGGTGTCCCACCTGCATCCAAATAGAGAAAAGAACCATTCCCAAATACAGCTAGCAACAGGACAGGAGACAAAAATATGAAAGGCAATTTTCACCACTGGTCTCACACAAACAGCACCTATTGGGTGAAAGGCACCAGCCAAGCCACCTCCTCTACATCAGATCACAGGTGTTAATTTGCACCAAGGTAGAGCTCCCAACAGAAAGCACCCACGTTGTGGGTAATAGGGCGACACCAAACTTCTCGGATTGGGAAGTGCACCCCAGGTTGAACAGGAGAGGACAAGGTTTTAAAGAAAGAAGCACAGCTGAAAGCTCTAGAAGGATTAGGAGTCCACTCCAGCTCGCTCGCTCACCTCTGCTTCGAAAAGACCCCCCCCCCGTTCACCTAGTGCTATGCATCTTCATCTTCTTAATATAAAATATTTTTATTAAAAATAAAGAAAAATGATCCTCCTTCCTTTTCTTCCTCCCCTTCCTCCTCCTTCCTCTTCTTCCTCCTCCTTCCCCTCCTCTTAAGGAGGCTTATGCCTCCTTGTCTTCGGGAGGCTTACGCCTCTTATGTTCTGAACTACGTCTCATGCCTCTAGGTAGTGAAACGCCTCAAAAGCCACGCCTCCGCTTTTTAAAACATTGCTTTCAAAACCTCCCTATGTGGCATCTTAAAGACCAAAAGGAAGAAAACTAGGAGGCTCACTAAGGTCGACTTAATCAAGGTGATGTGACCCCTTAGAGACACAATTCCTCTTCCAAGCTAATAATTTCTTGGCACATCTTTCAATGATTGGGATCCAAAAACTTGCTTCCCGAGGGTTGGCTTCTAAAGGCATACCTAGATATTTCAACAGCCAGCTAGTAATAGGACAGCCTAGGGCCTCTACTACCCCAATCATCTACTACTCCCCCAAATTTAACCCCACTACACAGCTCTTTTCAGAATTGATCTTCAATTTAGAGACAAATTCAAACAACTCTATTACCAGCTTCAGATTCCTTGACTTCTGAGGATCATCACTCTCACAAAAGATAATTGTATCGCCTGCAAACTGTAAATATGTAACAGCAATTACCCCCCAAATTTAACCCCACTACACAGCACTTTTCAAAATAGATCTTCAATTTAGAGACAAATTCAAACAACTTTATTACCAGCTTCAGATTCCTTGACTTCTGAGGATCATCACTCTCACAAAAGATAATTGTATTGCCGGCAAACTGTAAATATGTAACAGCAATGCTCTTTCCCCCAATCCTCTAGCCTTTAAACAGTCCCAAAATAACAGCTCTAGAGATAAGACAACTAAACACCTCCACCACCAAGGTAAATAAAGGGAGAGAAAGAAGGGGTCCCCTTACCTCAAACCCTTCTATCCATCCACACCACCTCTCTCCAGACCCAAAATTTCTTCAACTATCCATAAGGAAAGACCAATCAACCATGTCATAAGCTTTCTCCAAGTCCAATTTGCACACAAATTCCTTCGTTCCCTTTTTTCTAAAATCCTCTCCACATTCATTAACTATCAAGATCTGGTTTGTAATTTGTTTACCTTGAATGAATGCCCCTTGAGGGTGGCTTATCAAGATGGTAAGGACTAGCTTCAATCTCAAAGACAACACCTTTGCTAGGATTTTATAAATGCTAGTTACCAGGCTAATTGGTCCGGAATCTCTTGGCTGGGTGGCTTCTCCCTTCTTTGGAATTAAGGCTGAGAAGGTGGAATTAATCCCTAGGCTAGTAAAGCGTTCAATAGCAAATTCCTCAAAATCTGCCTAAAGGTCTGATTTAATTACCTCCCAACTAGGGGTGTTTATGGTCCGGTTTAGTGTGGTTTGGAGAAGATCTCAAACCAAACTAATAAATTACGGTTTGCAAAATTTCTAAATCGAGCCAAACCATTTTGGTATTGAAACGAATCAAATCGTTTTATTACAATTTGGTGCAGTTTCTAATATGGTTTGGGGGCTTTGGACCATTCTATGATTCTATTGAGCTTAACCCAACCCAAATAGCTCCCCTAAAACTTAAAACTTAAAACTTTTATTTATTATTTCATTATAAATAAAGAGTTCATTATATATTTATAATTTTAGCATTCCATTTAGAATTTTAGATATATTATATATAATGTGTATATATCATAAATTCATATTATATATATAATTTTGGCCTACGGTTTACGATTTGGTTCAGTTTATAAAATTCAATAAACCAAACCAAAATTGTAAACCGCAATTTAGAAAATTCCCAAACCAAACTGAACCATGTATAGGTATAAACCAAACCAAACTACAAATTTGGTTTGGTTCGGTTCGGTTTTGCAGTTTGATCCATATAATGAACACCCCTACTCCCAACAACCTTGATAAAATACCATAGTAAAACCATCCGGTCCAGAGGCTTTTGATTTATCCATTGAGAACACCGCCCCCCTTATCTCCTCCTTCGGATCAAAACCCCTTTCCTACATTCTTACCAACTCTGGACTCAACCAAGGCCATTCAAAACCTTCCAAAGTAGCCCTCACATTCTCATCTCCTATAAACTGATTTGAAGTGAGCCACAAAGCAACTAGCAATCTCTTCTTGATCAACCAAAGCTTCTCCATTCACTTCTAATTTCTCCACAAATTTTTTTCTTCTTCTACCATTAGCAAGTGATCCATATAATGAACACCCCTACTCCCAACAACCTTGATAAAATGCCATAGTAAAACCATCCGGTCTAGAGGCTTTTAATTTATCCATTGAGAACACTGCCCCCCTTATCTCCTTCGGATCAAAACCCCTTTCCAACATTCTTACCAACTCTAGACTCAACCAAGGCCATTCAAAACCTCCCAAAGTAGCCCTCACATTCTCTTGTCTCCTATAAACTGATTTGAAGTGAGCCACAAAGCAACTAGCAATCTCTTCTTGATCAACCAAAGCTTCTCCATTCACTTCTAATTTCTCCACAAAATTTTTTCTTCTTCTACCATTAGCAAGTGCATGAAAAAACTTAGTATTACCATCCCCCTCTTTAATCCATTGGTGCCTTGATTTTTGTCTCCAATTTATCTCTTCCCTCTAAAGGATTTCTTCCAACTCCTTTTTCAAGTATCATCTCATAATCCCGTCTTCCTCACTTACCACACCTTGACTCCCCTTTACATCCAAAAGCTCGATTTGAGAAATTACAATTAGTTTCCTATCCTCAATTCTTCCAAAATGATCTCTATTCCACTCTTTAGATTCACATTTAAGATTTTGCAACTTCCTATGAAATCTTACGCCTTTCCACCAAACTCCTCGCACTCTTCTCTCCACCAATCCTCAACCTTCTGGAAAAAGTCAAGATGTGTGAACCACATATTTTCGAACCTAAAGGCTTTGGGGCCACTCATGGAGTCTTTAATTCCAATACTAATCGGGCAAAGGTCAAAAGTAACATGCAGTAAAGCTCTTGCCTCCAACTCAACCCAATGTTCTTCCAATTCAAGATTAAAAATAAATCTATCCAACTTGGAGAAGCTGGGAGGGATTTGTAGATTCGCCCAAGTGAACAAACTCTACAAGGTGGGAATTTCCTTCGGCTCACACCCCTCTATTGAATTTCCCCATGCTAGTGGATATTTCCTGATTGGGATTACTCATCACATTAGTGAACTTGACCATGTTAAAAACCCCACCTAAGCACCAAGGCCCATGGCAAACCCCTAACATCAAAGAGCCCCCCCTACATTTCACCTCCTTCTCTATAACTAATAGGTCCATAGATGTTCGTCATCACCCTAGTGAAGCCATCACCCACATTCTAGAATTTGAGAGAGTGGGAATCAACCTATCAATTCTTCCAGTGGCTTTGTCGTTTTGTTCTTCTATAATGTTACTAAGCCCCCCCAAAGCACCTCATGATGGTATAAAGGACCATCCTATGCTCTAGAACCCCGCACACTCCTCACCCATCTTCTATCCATTTTTGCGACTTTTGTTTCTTGACTATATTTGTATTCTCCTTCCTAAGCAGATCCTTTATTACTTGCCTTTTCCTAGCACTGCCCAACCCTCAAACATCAATATCCTACTTTTATATATAAAATCATTGCAGTTCACCTTTTTTCACCAAATATTAGTATATCACCACAAGAAAATTTGGTAATATAACAATAAAACAAAGATCTACCTTGAGAAGCAGCGAAGCTTCTGCAACATGTTTCTTTGTAAGGTGCTTCAACTTCTTAGCAACTTCAAAATCCGGATCCTTGGGATCCATCCAACGAATCTGTATCTTTCTACCAGGCTTTATGGGACGATCACTAAACATCTCCACTTCAGCTGCACGGGCTCTAACAGGCCTTGGCATCCCACCCAACATGAAAGGATAGTCAGTCATCTCCATGATAATTGCTTTAGCTAGCTTTGCTGTCTCCATCTCCACCAAGGCACACTGGGGGATTTCATTTGCCTCTGTATAGTTTGGGATGAACTGAACATCTCTGACATTTCCAAACTGTTCGAGTGCAGTTTTTAAGACAGCTTCTGTGATCTGTGGTGACAGGTTGTCAACATAGACTGTCCTCTTGACTTTCTCTTGAAATTCTGCATATTCCTTATGGGCTGGAGTCCCCATATACAGGTTTTAAATGCAAATATTCTCCTGTAGCATAAGCAAAAACAAAGGATGAATAACCATGTCAGGATCAACTGTTTCATTTTATACTTGTGAAACAAAAGAGTAGTCATTTTCTAATAAACCATATGCCATAACATAATGTCACAGTTTGTTACACCTCACAATGGAAAAGAAAATTTCTTTTGAGCTTTTATTTTATGGGTAACAAGAGATTTCTATTAAAATCAGAATGATAAATGATGTACAACTGTACAAGTGAAAGTGCTCCTACTAGCCCCTTGTCTTGTCAGTTGCCAATGCACCTGCCAAACAATTTGCCGTCTTGTTCACCCAATAAAATGGGGCTCTCGACTCTATTGCAGTTCTGTTCACTTCTCTTAATAGTATGCCATGGACCTGCTCTTTTATTTTGTCACCTGCTTACCAAAATAGAATCGCCTTCAACCAGTAAATTATTATAATTTAGAGTTATAATTTAGAGTCCTCCCAATTTTCAGTCCTTGCAGCAAAGCTAATAATGCTGTCTAATCAGAATTGGCATGCCATATGGGTCTTGAAAATAATGCCAAAACTGTACCTTCCTCCACCCCCTATCCTTGCTGATCTAGGATTAGCTAAACTGCATTCATCAAAATTCAGTTTAACAGTGTTTGGCAGAAGAGTCCAGGCACAAGCTAATAGAGGCCCTTGTATAGATGAACTAGCGACCCTGATGCCAGCCTCTTGTTATATAATTTATGGTTTTGACCCAAGAAGCAATCTTGGATTTGATATTTTCAATCATTTTTTTTGGATAAATCTTGATATTTTCAGTTACTTCTCCAGCTGTTTGGCTCTGACCATCAAAAATTCTGGCATTTCTTTCTTCCCAAATTGCCCAAAGAATGGTGGCCTAAGTGCATCTCCAAAGCATCTTTCCCCCTCTATTATTTGGGGAGAAAAAATTAACACCAAAGAGGCTACTCAAATCTGTTGGAGGAGCCCACCAGCATCCAAAAAGGCTAAGCATGCTCTCAAATTAGAGAAACGAAAGGGGCAGGAAATTAGCAAGTAAAGAGTAGTTTCACTTCACTTTCACAACTTAACCAATAGCAGCAACAAACATGGGGTGAACGTGAAAAGCACTAATTTGGGCTCCTTTCCTGCAAGACATCACAGGTGTTGATCTTTTGGTGATAAACCTCCTAGCAGAATGCTCTAATCTTGGCTGGATGGGACCCCACAAAATGGCACTGACCGGAAAAGAGCCCACATTGGGACCATGAGGAAGAGGAACCATCTTTTTTCTCACTCTTGATACAGGTTTCCACACTTTCAAATTATAAGACATTTTTTCTTAATATTCCAAACCTAAACAGCTGAACCCAAAGTGAATCTTCAAAATAGTCCATCAAATAAATGAAAGTACAGAATGCAGAAGGTCAATGGTTAAAGTGAAGAGGAAAGGCCAGGAATTGAAAAGACAAAAGATCATAAGAAACACAAAGCATTTGATAATTGAGCTTCACCACACCATTTGATCTACAGTGCACTAGTAGGTTTTAGGCTTACCTATCCAACTCAGTTTAGAAGTCCAGTGTTTAGAAAACTGGACCAGGCTGGCTGCTCGAACCAGTTGACCATGACCTGGGACCCAGGCCGGTTCGGTCACACCCCAATAATTGTATTTGCTATAAAACGGGTAAAAACTGGCTGTCTGTACCGTTTAACCAGAAAAATCGGTGAACCTGTCCCGGTTTCATGAAACCACTCGTGTCCTTAATTAATTGAAATTTTAAAACATGTTTAACAAGACTTGAACTCATGACCTCCTATTTTCATATATTACCTAATTACCACCAGTCCACCTCTTTACTTGTGTTAAATAATGACTCTTTATTGTACATATTACTTTATTATGCATGTATTTTAAAGAAAATGTAAATTAAGAATCTTGAACCCTAATCATTTGCTTTAAAAATTAAGGAACTTTCCATCCATCCACCATATTTAAGTATATTAAAAGTAGTAAAATATATTATATATAGTATTTATATGACCTATGGTATCTTAGTCCATTGCTTGTACGGTTCGACCCCAATTGAACCTCTCCCTTCTCCACTTCTGTGCCCGGTCCTGTTCTCTGAATATTATAGAATTAAAAAAGTTAAGAAAATAAGACAAAGAAAATGAAGCAATCAATTATGTAAATCTCCATACGAAAAACCTTTAGCAGACTCCTTAGTCAACTTTTTTATCAGAAAAAGTTAAGGTAAAACTTTATTGAGTTTTATTGAAAGAGGACAAAACCCAATAATGTTACAAAGATTCCTGTGAAGAGGGAGGGCACCAGCTAACAGCCCCAATCCCCAGGCCAAACATGCAAATTAAAGCTCCCACAAACTCTTTGAACTAAATAGCAGGGCATAATTTTGATGCTCAAATGGTTTAGCTATTGACACCCAAGGAACAACCTTGCCCACAGCAAACCTTACCAGAACATCAACATCTCTGCTTTTACCAGTGAACAGTCTCCTATTCCTTTCAGCCCAAATTGTTCCCATGACTGCAGCAGGAACAGCCTACCAAAAGCACTTCCCCCTACTACTTAGACCCAGCAGAACCCAACTACCCAAGATATCATCAAGAACAGAGGCAGGCCGCAGGCCTAACCCAACACAAGTTTGCAACCTTGAAATGGATCCATAGAGCCGCAGCCACAGGGCAATGGATGCAGAGGTGGTAAATGATTTCTCCTTCCAGCCCACACATACAGCAGGTATCTTGGATCAGCATTCCCCTTCTCGGCAGATGTGCATTGGTCAGACATTTCCCAAGAGTATCCGCACACAACAAAAAGCCCAATTCAGTGGTAGCATTTAGTTTCTCAGAAGAAGGCTTGACTGAGAATTCACCATTCTTGTTCCACTTCCAGCCCTATTGATCACTTTGCTCTTCCCTAACTAATTGATCTTTCAACACCTGCAGCAGGTTACACACATAACCCAGCTCCCAATCAAAAAGATTCCTACGGAACTTAGGTAACCCAAACAACATTTCCACCCACATTCAAGGCACAATCAGCTACAGTAGTTTCCCTGTTTTCAGCAAGCTAAAACAGCTGAAGGAAGACCACTTCCAGAGGCCTCTCCGAACAAAAAACACCAGGGGTCTTTCCAAAAGGAAAGGTTCCAACCATCCCCCACCTTGTAGATAATTCCATATGCAAAGTTGTTACAAATTTTCATAATACTCTTCCACAAGGGACAGCCATAGGAAGAGGTATGCTCAACTGTAGCCAAATTTCCTCTTCTCAAGCTATTTTGCTGCAATCAGGATCTCCGCAAACCCTCAATTTCTTCCCCAAATCTCCAAATCCATTTCACTTTCTGAGGAGAGCTATGCCAAACGCTTTTATTCTTTTAATACCCAACCCTCCCTCCCCAAGGAGAGAACAGATTTGATCCAACCTAACCAAATGGCTCTTCTTTTCTTCTTTGCTGACCTTTCCATAAGAACTCTCTTTGGATTAATTCAACGTTTTAGCCACCTTCATGGGGATTGGGAACAAGGAAAGGTAGTATGTGGGAACAGTAGATAAATTGCTTTTGATGAGGGTAACTCTCCCACCTTCAAAAAGATATTTGGACTTCCAAGAAGGCAGCTTCTTCTCCAACCTCTCAAGCATAGGATTCCAAAATGAAGCAGAACTACACATCATAAGATACTTGATAGGGAGGTGGTCCACTTTCCAAGCCAGCACTCCGGCAAGACTATCAATGTTCTCCACCCGGCCAACTGGGATGGCTCTTCCCAAATCCTAAAATAAACTCGGTTTGGTGACCAATTCAACAAGATTAAATTTTTATAGTGAAATAAAAATTTATAAAAAAGAAAAAAGAGATACAAAAAAGGTGACCAGAAATCACCCAAGAAGAGAAAGAAATCAACCCTACAAGCAACCAAAACCCGATTCCACAAACTCAACATCACAAACAAAAATCACTCCAAACAAGCAATCTCTCCATACCTTAAAAGCTGATAACACCCACCCAAACCCATATAAAACCTTAAAAACAGAAAAGCTGATAACACCCACCCAAACCCATATAAAACCTTAAAAGCAGAGAATCATTTGACCTTCAAACCAACAACTAAACGAAAAGGCCACCTAATCAACCCAAAGCCAAAAATACCAAAACCCCAGCACTTTGCTAAATCCAACAATGCCACAACACAACACTAAACTACAATTTAAACATTTTTTTTATGAATAACTACTATTTAAACATTACCCAACACTTTATTCTGTCACTCAACTTCTCCAGTGGCTTGGACAGGAGTTACAGGACATCTCTACTTCTCTTAAGATCTTTCTTTGTTTTCCTCACCTTCTTGATAGGTCCAACCCCAAAAAAAAACCCTCATCTGGCAAAAACTTTCTAAACCTAAAAAGTTCAATGATTTTTCTGATTTCTAAATTTTCTCCCTTCTTCTCCATCTTTTCTTCTTCTTCTACTTTCTCTTCTGCTATAATCTGAAATATTTTATAGTTTTTTATTGGACTATATCACATCTTCTCCAAATCCATTTTACATATCAGCCCTGAAATGCCCTCCTTATTTCTTAGTCAATCAGTTCATTTGCCACCAAGACACTGTCCAGCATTTGATAACAAAGCACAAATGCAAACTGATTTTGTGTTATCACACTATTCAGAACCTTTCTAAACCTCTCTCTGCTAGAACCCTAGCCAAATTTTTTGCAAAAGTTATTCAATGGACTAATCGGCCTAAAATCCTTAATGTTAGTGGATCGTTCTACTTTTGGAATTAGGGAGAACATGTAGCATTTGAACTCCTTTCCAAAGAGGCATTCCAATGGAAGTCCTGGATGACCTTCAAAACATCATCCTTCACCACCTCCCAACAGCTCTTATAGAAAAGATCAGTGAGACCATCTGAACCTAGCGATTTTTCTATATCAAGGTTCTTTACCACCTGCCAGATTTCCTCTTCATAAAAGGGGGCTTCCAAATCCCTTTGTTGGTCAGCTGATATTTTCTTGAAATTTAGACCCACAGGCAGAGGCCATCTTGCCCATCCTTCCTTCAACAAATCAGAAAAGAATTTTGTAGATATACTTTTCAATTAGACCGATTTTCCCCTACCAAACCTTCATGTTCAAGCCTTTCTATATAGTTTATTCTATTCCTTGCCTTTGCCATTTTATGGAAGAAACAAGAGTTTCCTTCCCTGCTTTGAGCCACTTCACCTTCACCCTTTGTCTCCATTTCGATTCATCCTTATAGGTCAGCTTGCCCAGAACCAATTTAGCTGTCGATCTTTTTTTTCACTCTTCTTCTGTAATAGGCCCTCTTTCTTCAGTCTGATCCACTTCCTTGATTACCTCTAAGCAAGTAATCTTTTCTGACTGATTTATTCCACATCTCCGCCCTCCAAGTCTTCAAGGCATCCTTAATGGCTCCCAATTTCTTTGCTAGAACATAGGATCTTGTCCCATCCAACTGATTTTCAGCCTAATTGTTTTTTAGTAAAGGAATTAAATCCTCTTCTGCAAACAAGGCATGCTCCAATTTGAAAGGGGTCTTCCTACACACTTGAGTGCCACATAGTTGAAGGGGAGAGTGATCTGAAACAGGCCTAGAAAAGCCACCTACTTCAAGTTCTTAATAGATCTCCCCATCCATGGGAGACCAGGAATCTTTCAAATTTTACCTACACAGGAGTTCTTGATTATTTTGTAAATCAATGCACATCTCTAGATCTCCTTCTTCCACCATTTCGTCTGGTTTCCATGAATCTAACTACATTGAAATCCCTCCTATCACCAAAGGAAGAGTGGAGGAGCCTCTAGCTTCTGCCTAATCCTCCCAAAATCTCTCTATTTGTCCTTTCAGTCAGACCATACACGTTTGTAAATTGATCTAGCATACTGATAGAATCTAGGTAGGTAATCCGCCATCAGGTCACCAGGCCCATGCCCATGCGGGTCGTGAGGCACATGCAAAGCATTGCAAGCCTCCCCTGCGATTCGTTTACATCCCGCAAGCCATGTCTTAAGCACACACATGCATAAGTGCGTGGTCATGATGAGCTGATTAGGAGGAAAGCCTATATAAGGCCTAGAGTAGAACTGAATGAGCAGAAAAAGCATAACCAACTTAGTTTCTCTCTTCTTCATCTTCTCTCTCTCTCTCTCTCTCTCTTCCTCCCCCTCTCTCTCTCTCGTAACTTTGTTTCTAGAGGAAGGAGCTCCCTTGAAGAAGCTTCACCACTGGGAATCCATCATTTGGTATCAAAGCCCCTGATCCGCCATGCCCACAACTCGCAACCAGTCACAAGAAGACAGGATTGACCAGATGGAAGGTGAACTAAGAAGCATGAAGGACGCCCTCTCTATGGTAGTATCTCAGCTTGAGTGAATGTCATCCCGACCCAACAAGTAGGCAGACCAAGAGGGACCAAGCAATGGTGCTCTTCAGCCTAGCAGCGCTTTCAACCTCCGCAGCCCCAAACTGGTATTTCCCACATCTTCAAGTGACGATCCTTCTCCTTGGATCTATTGCACAGAACGATATTTTGATTTTCATGAAATTCCAGCCGGTTAGAGAGTTCAGATTGCCTCCATCCATCTTGATAGAGAGGCTAGTCTTTGGTACCAATGGTACCGCCGTTCACACCCACAATTGTCTTGGTTAGACTTTATGGAGGCCTTGCAAATACGGTTTGGTCCTTACAGCTTCGAAAACTTTGACGAAGCTTTATCTAGAGTAAAACAAACTGGCTTCATTCGAGAATATTAGGTTGAATTCAAACGGCTAGCCATGAGAGTTCATGGATGGCCAGAACATGCTCTCACCGCCTGCTTTATTGATGGCTTGAGGGAAGACATTAGACTGGAAGTGAAAGCCCTGCAACCCCCTAGTGTGCTGGCCACAGTGAGACTAGTCCATCTACATGAAGACAAATTGGCCCAAGCTCAGAGGAACTCACGGCCGAGATTTCTCGGGCCGATTCCCAATCCCTTGACATCTAAAACCGAGCTAACCCCGGCTCGATCAAACCCCCCACCAACCCCCACTGTGAGAAAACTCAACTGGGCCGAGATGCAGGCCCGTCGGGAAAAAGGCTTGTGCTACAACTGTGAGGAGAAATTTTCTCTGGGACATAAGTGCAAGGCCCAGCAAATGTTCCTTCTTCAAATTATTGACAGCCCGGATGAGAATGAAGATGTGGATACCGGACCCATGGTCCCTAACAAGGCAAAAAATTCCACCGAAGAAAACCTAGAGATCTCACTCCACGCCCTAATTGGGCTCCACTCCACTAAGACTATGAGAGTGCATGGTGTTCTCAAGGGTAGAAAAGTGTGCATCTTAATTGATAGTAGGAGTTCCCTTAACTTCATCACTTCGGACCTGGCTCGACAAATGGGCCTAGAGGTACAAGCAATAGGCAATTACTCACTTTGTTGTTAAGGCAGCTAATGGACAGTAGATACCTTGTGATGGGTTGTGCAAGGCCATAGGCCTTAGAATTCAAGGCCATATGTTCAACGTGGACCTATGTCCCTTGGATTCCAGTGGGGTTGACTTACTCTTGGGGATCCAATGGCTTAAACTCCTCAGACCAATAGTATGTGATTGGACCCTCCTGACTATGGATTTCTAGATGAATGGGAAGCAATGTCATTTAAAGGGGATTGAACCAACTGAACCAGCAGCAGATTCGGCCCGGCATGTCAATTACAGCCTTCACTCCAATGCAGCAACCCAGGTCTATCTGGGTTTGTTGGGCATAGGGCCCAATGTTTATTGTGATGACAGAACCCACAAGGTGACAAAAGACCCCATTTTACAACAGCTCCTAGCAGCATATCAAGATGTCCTTGGAGAACCAAACAGCCTACCACCTGTATGCACTCCAGATCACCACATTCCTATTCAGCCGGGGGCCCAACCCACCAATGTAAGGCCTTAAAGATACCCACATGTTCAGGGGCTGAAATTGACAAAATAGTCACAAAATTGTTGTCCAAGCAACTGATACAACCGAGCCACAGTCCCTATGCTTCTCTAGTCCTTCTCGTCAAGAAGAAGGATGGAACGTGGCGTTTTTGTGTTAATTATTGGGCCCTAAATAGCATCAGTTTGAAGGATGGATTTCCCATTCCATTAATAGATGAGCTATTTGATGAATTGAAGCATGTTGTTTATTTTTCCAAATTGGACCTACAATCCGACTACCATTAGATCCAGGTCCATCTAGAAGACATCCACAAAACTGCCTTCAGAACCCATGATGGCCACTATGAATTTCTGGTCATGCCTTTGGGTTGACTAATGCGCCCTCCACTTTTCAGAGCCTCATGAATGATATCTTCCGACCCTACCTCAGGCACTTCATCTTGGTGTTCTTTGATGATATCTTGGTCTATAGTAGTGATTGGGCTTCTCATTTAGAACATTTGGAGTTAACCCTTGGGATTCTCTGGCAACATCAATTATTCGCCAAGACTTCCAAGTGCACTTTCAGCCAAACACAGATTCAATATTTGGGGCACTTAATTTCATGTGGGACTGTAATGATTGATCCTGAGAAAATTGTGGCAATGACTCAATGGGCTCGACCCAAGACCATCAAGAGTTTGTGGGGTTTTCTAGGTCTCACCAGGTACATAGAAGGTTCATAAACGGTTATGCCTCCCTAGCTGCCCCTCTTACTACTCTGCTGAAGGACGCCTTTACTTGGTCAGAACAAGCGGAGGTGGCATTTGAATCCCTCAAGAAAGCAATGACAACACCACCTACCCTGACCTTACCTAACTTTTCCAAGCCATTTGTGGTGGAGTGCGATGCGTCGGGCAGAGGAATTGATGCAGTCCTGATGCAAGAGGGACACCCTATTGCTTATTTCAATAAGTTCTTATCAGCCCAGGCCCAATTAAAGTCTACTTAAGACAAAGAGTTGATGGCCTTGGTGCTCTCAGTGCACAAGTGGAGAGCTTATTTGCCAGGGTGAAAATTCACAGTCAAGACAGATCAGAGGAGTCTCAAACATTTGATGGAACAAAGGATTCTTAACCTTGAACAACAGAAGCAGACCAGCAAGTTGATGGGCTTTGATTTAACCATTGAATACAAACCTGGCCCATCCAATGCAGCTATTGATGCTCTATTCAAAAGAGAAGAAATGAACTCTTTGACAGTTTACAGACCTCTCCACCCCTTGCTTGATCGCATCAAGGAAGAAGCCCAACAAGATGATGAATTAAAACTGAATCGAAAAACAATTGGGATTAGGGGCAAGCCGAGTGGCAGGGTACTCCCTAGTGGGTTCAGACTTGTTCTACAAAGGGCGTCTAGTGATAGCACCCAAATCGTCGTTTCACACAGATCTCTTGAAGTTGTTCCATGAGACAGTAGAGAGAGGTCATTCTAGGTTGATCAGAACTTATAGGCACATAGCAGCACACTTCTACTAGCAAGGAATGAAGAAGGCAGTGCAGGGTTTTGTTGCAAGTTGCTTTGTATGCCAGACCCAGAAATACCAGGCCCAAACCCTAGTTGGATTGCTACAGCCCTTACCCATTCCAAATCAGGTGTGGGACGAGGTAACTATGGATTTTATCACGAGATTGCCTAAGTCTAGAGGAAAATCTGTTATATTGGTTGTTGTGGATAGATTGAGCAAGTATGCACACTTTGTTGCGCTTTCCCACCCCTACATGACATCTCAAGTAGCTCATGTCATATTCGAGAAGTGGCTAGGCACCATGGTACTCCAACAACTATCATCACAGATCGGGACCCAACCTTTGTGAGCCGATTCTGGGAAGAATACTTTCGGGCATAGGGTACTCACACTTGCCATTCCACTAGCTACCACCCACAAACAGACGGGCAATCAAAAGTGGTTAACCGCTATCTAGAGACCTACCTCAAGTGTTCCGCGGGAGAAAAGCCTACCCAGTGGCTAAAATGGCTTCCGTGAACTAAATTCTGGTATAATACCACTTATCATGTTTCTACTGGGACCACCCCATTCAAGATCTTGTATGGAAGGGACCCACCCTTCGTGTTACCCTATGAGAAGGGCACATCATCAGTTGCAGAGGTTGAACAGCAACTCGAAGCTAGGGACGAAGCAATTCAATCACTCAAGAACCACTTACTCAAAGCCCAAAATTACATGAAGATGTAGTATGATAAGAAACATCGCAATGTGGAGTACCAAGTGGGGGACTTAGTCTACCTGAAACTACAACCTTATAGGCAGTCATCTTTGGCAAAGCGTGCATGGCAGAAGTTCTCACCTCGTTTCTTTGGTCCCTTCCGCATCTCAGGGAGAGTGGGAGCAATAGCTTACAAATTAGACTTGTCGAGTACTGCTCGGCTCCACCCAGTATTTCATGTCTCGCTCCTCAAGCCATGTCGAACAGATGCAGCCTTGGTGAAGGCCACAATTACATGAGTTTACTAGTGAAGGGCAGCTGATTGTTGAGCCCAATGTCATCTTGGATATCTTTTGGATAAAGGTTGGCCGCAAAGTGGTGAAGGCAAGCCCTTGTTCAATGGATGAACCTGCCCACAAAGGATGCCACTTGGGAAGGCTTTAGTAAGTTGCAAGAGCAATTTCCCCATCTTGACCTTGAGGCCAAGGTCATTCTTAAGGGTGGGGGAGATGATAGAACCCAGGTAGGTAATCTGCCATCAAGTCACCAGGCCCAGACCCATGCGGGTCGTGAGGCACATGAAGCAGCAGGAGTGGTACATGCAAAGCACTGCAAACCTCCCCTGCAAATCGTTTACAACAGCAGGCCACGTCTTAACCACCCACATGCACAAGTGCATGGTCATAATGAGCTGATTAGGAGGAAAGCCTATATAAGGCCTACGAGTAGCACTGAATGAGCAAAAAAAGCATAACCAACTTAGCTTCTCTCTTCTTCTTCGTCTTCTCTCTCTCTCTCTTCCTCTCCCTCTCTCTCTCGTAACTCTGTTTCTGGAGGAAGGAACTACTTCGAAGAAGCTTCATCACTGGGAATCCATCACATACCCCTCCCCCAAGTCCAGAACCATCAATATAGAGAACTCCCCAATATGAAAGGAGATAAGTTTCCACTTCAAACAATCCCACAAGGTTAGCAATCCACCAACCCTTCCTCTACCAATTTACTACCCATCTTACTTGCCCTGACCCCAGATACTCATGATCACCTTAGCTTCCACCACTTCTAATTTGAACTCCTGAATTAACACCACATCTGATTTTCACCTTTTAACAAATCACAAATCACCATCCTCCTCCCCGAACCTAAACCCCTCACATTCCAAGACAAAAGCTTCAACTCCATAACAAACAATAAGAGAAATCATCCCCCCTTCCCCTCCAACGAACCCCTACACCGTTTTTCCTCCCCCCACCCCCCTTGCCGAGCCCTCCCCCTTTCCTACTATCACACTACTTTTCGTAGAACTTCCCCCTTTATTTGATAAGTAAAAAGGAAAATTCATTAAAAATAAAAGAGTATAATCTAGATAGGTGATAAGGTAAGCACCTAATCAACAACAAAAACTTAACACAAGCATTACAATTTTAGCCTTCCATATTACAATTTTCAATCCATGCCACCTCCCACAAACTTTCCCCTAAATCTTCTCCCTTGAGCTGAGAAAAGTCTAGAAGAATTAAGACCCAATATGCAACGGATTTGCCCACAACTGTCACCAATTTATCCAGCTTCCATTTCTTATCTTTGAAGATTCTTCCATTTCTTTCTTTCCAAATGTTCCAAAGATGGCAAATAGAATACAGCTCTATATTTTTTTATTGGAAACAATAATTTCATTAATACAAATTTAAGTACAACTATCAACCCCTAAACAAGTGTCGAGTCCCAAGTAATCTTTATTACAAAACTGCACAGAACATACTCTCCCTCACAATCCCTTGTTTATACAATGTATCAACTAAACCATTAGATGATCTCCTTGTCCATTTGAAGCCAGCACAAATCTCCCTTGTTATATTGGGGATTACCCTTATGGGCTGTCTATAAATCCAGGCTCCCAACTTACCTATTTGCAGCCAATCAATTAACAATTTTGAGCCTCCCTCTATCTCAATTTGGTGTAGTAACCCAATTGTTTGGCATATCTTACACCTTGAAGCAAGGCCATCACCTCCACTCTCAATGAGTCCCCCACTCCTATTGGCCCCAAAAACATACCACAATTTTGCCATTTTCATCTTTGAATACTCCCCCTATACCTGAAGGGACTGGGTTACATTTAGAGCTCCCATCAAAGTTCAGTTTCACACTTTGTTGTGTTGGTGGGGACAAAATTCTTGCACAGTAGGTTTAATGGAAGTTGTAGACAGCCCATAAGGGGCCACAGCTCCATATTATTTTAGCTTTTTTCTTCCCTTGATTCCTGGCCATGAAGAAAATACTTCAGCAGCTGTTCTTGGCTGGAAGTTCCTAACCCCAAAGATATTCATGAAGAGCTTCCACATAAACCCAAAAGTTCTGCATGCAAAGAAGAGATGGCTAACTGATTCCTCTTCCTCGCACATAAAACACATGTTATCCATGACGAAACCTCTTGCTTCAAATGACCCACTGTCAACACACTTTCCATAACTACTATCGAAGCAAAAGCATCCACCCTTGGGGGAATTGGGTTACCCCAAATTCCACCCAAGTCTTCAAATTCCATTTGGTTCCTACAAAAGCCAAGTACCACAATACCAAAAACTTTCCGATTGAGTATTCTTTCCACCATAGCTCATCCCTAGGCTGGGTTGAGATCTTCACCCTCTCTAGCTTCTCCAGCAAACTTAAACTCTCCTCAAATTCCTTTTCAAGGAGAGGCCTTCTAAATCTTGGGCACTAAACTATCTACTCCCCAATTCTCTCATAACAGCTTCAAATAGTCACTCCCAACTCCGACAACCTAAATAATCTTGGAAATACCTCAAACAATCTTCCCACTCTACTCCAATTATCCTCCCAAAATCTTATTCTAGCCCCATCCCAACTCCACATTAAACTTCATTATTCCTTCCCACACACTCACACCATATGAAGAACTTCCCTTGATTCCCACCCAAATCTTGTAACCCCATACCGACCACCATCCTCCTCAAAAGGGAATTTTCCTCTCTACTCAACCCAAATCTCCATAACTATTTCTCACGTAATGCTTTATTAAATAATCTCACCCTCCTAAACCCCAAACCCCCTCCCCCTTTAGGTCTAACACCTTATCCCATTTAACCAGATGCAACTTCTCCCCCCCCCATCACCCAAACCTTTCCCATAAGAAATCCCTCTGAATCTTTTCCATCCTCTCTACAATTTTTGGTGGAAGTGTGCAACCCTCAGTAGTGATAAGTAACAAGTCAGCAGGCTCAATAACACACTTTTGATAAGTGTAACCCTTCCTCCCAAGGATAAGTATCTCATTTTCCAGCCCTCCAACCTCCCCAGTAGTGATAAGTAACAAGTCAGCAGGCTCAATAACACACTTTTGATAAGTGTAACCCTTCCTCCCAAGGATAAGTATCTCATTTTCCAGCCCTCCAACCTCCTCTCTATTCTTTCAACGACTGATTTCCAGATTGTGGTGGAAGCAGAATTGCCCCCAACCAGTAAACTCAAATATGTAAATGGTAGTTCCCCTACTCTGCACTCAAAGGCTTCAGCACAGTCCAACTCTTCTCTCCTCATCTCACCAACCCCTATCAAGACACTCTTAGATAAGTTAATCTTCAGAGTTCAGACCTGTCAATAACTCAAAATTACCAAGAAATGCCCTTAGATTCAGTCCCCACAAAGGTTTCCAGTCCCCTCCATCATGCATGGACACCAAAGCAGCAGCAACAGATCAAATACTTTTATCCAGTAAGAGGCACCCAGTTGTGTCCACCCACCAATCGACTGCCAGTCGGTTTTGCCCTAACCTCCATATTGCTATCTGTATGCAACAAAATTGTTCAAAGAAGTTAGACATCCCTCTGCCTCCACAATGTTACCTGTTGGTCCTAACAAAGTTTTATTAGGATGAATGAATGAACAACATTACCAAATAGGGGGTTCTTGAAGCCCCTATCCCAGCCACTAGACACAAAAAAAAGCAAAAAAGCGTCAAAGTTTCAAAAGGTGCATGCCTGGGCTGAGGCACAAGGCACACACCTAGTGCACCTAGGCGTGCGCCTTTTGAAAGGGCTGCGCCTAGGACCTAGGTGAGGCGCCTACCCTGAAATGTGCCTCACCTGTGCACCTTGGCGAGCCTGAGGTGTGCCTTTTAAAACACTGCTCCCACTTCCCCCCAACCTCTTGCAGCCCAATATTTGATTTTCTCCACCTTTACCTTTTTGTTGAAACAACCCACTAAAAAGTCCTTTCTTGCGTCCACCCAATTTCCCTTTGTTTCTAGAAACAGCCATTCACCCTCCCTTCACAGAAAAGCTTCTCCAAATCCTGGCCAGACCCCTGCCACTGCCACACTTCTAAAAGAGAAATTTCTTCTAACTCCAGAACCCAACCCACCCAAATTGTACCAAGACTCCACCCCCACCTTCTTCCCCCTCTAATCGGAAAATTAGATCACCCTCTGAATTTCGTTCTCCCCACAGTCCCCTCCCCTTTCTCAAATAGTTTGAACTTCGCCAAATATTGCCACTGCAGATCAACACAAAGCACCCCCCAAATACGTTGGAGTCAATTTATATTATAACCCATGGTTATCTCCTATATTTTGTTTGTTTTCATTCCTGGAATGGGTTCCACATTTTGCATATTTTGTTTGTTTTCATTCCTGGAGTGGGTTCCAAATTTTGAATTAGCCCTTCTCATAACAGAACCTAGATTTGAAAACAAGAGGGTTCCACATTTTGCATTGGTCCTTCCCCTAACAGGAGTGGGCTCCACACTGAAACTGTCCATGTATTCATCTCATGCAAATGACCAATGAGAGAACCACTCGGTGGTGTGGCATCACAGTTACAAAATCTGCCTAGATAAGTCAGTTAAAACCGTTTAATCCGACTAACAAATATAATTTTCTGAGCCACTTTTGTGAGCAACCCCAACTTTTGTCTATAATCAGGTTGATGTCTTCCACCCCCAACCCAAGCCAGTTGCATGGAAAGCCCAAGCTAACCCAGTCCAGCTCCAACTGTTTCAGCTTTGAGCTTAAAAACCCAACCCTTGTTGACTTTGAGAGACTAATAAGGTTTCAATTTCTCTAGTTTTATATACTTTGATACACTTCTAATGTATGATTTAGAATTCCTTGAATTCTAGACTAGCACCAACATCCATTGCAACAATTAGCAACATGCATTATTGATCCACTTGGTCCCTAACTTGTTTACATTGGAATCGGTGAAGAAACCACAAGTCACAACAACATAAAGTAGTTTATATAAAACACTAATATCATTTCTAAATTGTTTACCTGAGAAATCTATCCTAAATCTTTCTGGCTGATTCTTGAATCTTTTTCTTTTTTTTTTTTGCATCAAAATGTCAAATTTCTTTATGCAGATCCTTTAATAAGTTCACAGGCATGCTGTGTCAAGATAAGAAGGGAGAGAGTCATGCTAATTTATAGAAATAAAGGTAGACGAAACTTGCAACTCCAGCAGTTATTTCTTTATCGATCTAAGCGGTTAAACTTACTTAAACAAGAAGGAAATTGCATGAGCTAAAAGCTATCTGAGAGAAATAGTAATCTATACTATATGCATTCATCATCAGTGGAAAAGCTTAACAATAGGTAAATACAGATGCAACATGGATAAACAGATTTAAAACAGGACAACCTATGGCAGGATTAGGAAGGGTACGCAAGCTTTACAGGGACTGATGAACTCAATCCTGTCGACCCTTCCCCTCCCCATTCTTCAATGACAACCAGATAAAAAAGGGAGAAATGGAAGAAAGTAAGAGTGTTGATTGCAGAGGAGAGGAAGGATTACCTGATCACGCTTATTCCCAAAATGTTGCCGGAAAATAAAAGAAGAGAATAGCCTGGCTGAACTACGGTGAAAAGGAGGAGGCTTGCTTCTGGACTTCACAGAAACCCAGATTATTTGACGAAATCAGTACTGAAGCTGCACCGGTATTCTGTCCGAACGAGAGCTTGCTCTGCAACTCCTCTGCTTCACGTTGAAGGTGGGATAGGCGACAAAAGGAGAAAGGGGTATGGGAAGAGAAAGAAATGGAGGAGAGAGGGGAGAGGGAGTCTTACAGAGCGAGAAGGAGCAATCAGAGAGGGGAGAGTTCGCCGCCGCTGTTCACCGGAAGACGATGAACAACGACGATAAACAGTGCTTTCGGAAGAGATAAAAATAGAAGAAAGAAGGGGAGATTCGATGGTGAGAAGGATTCCCTATCACCGCCGCTGTACTTCTGGGCCTGGCAGAGGAAGGAAATGCACAGTGTCGTCGTCTCCAAGAATAGGTTCGGTGAAGAAGAAGAAGAAGAAGAAGAAGAAGAAGAAGAAGAAGAAGAAGAAGAAGAAGAAGAAGAAGAAGGGGAAGAGGAGGAAGACCGAGAGAGAAGGAGAAAAAGAGAGAGCAAAGTGAAACCGAGGGAGGAAGGAGATCTTTCGCT
Source organism: Nelumbo nucifera (assembly GCF_055504915.1). NCBI lineage: Eukaryota > Viridiplantae > Streptophyta > Magnoliopsida > Proteales > Nelumbonaceae > Nelumbo > Nelumbo nucifera. Next base: position 30,412,280 of record NC_142649.1, read on the forward strand.
GCTCCGCCGATGGTTCGAGCGGAGAAGAGAATGAACAGTGCTTCCCCGTAATCTCTTCCGGACTAGGGCAAATGAAGTTACAGGCATTTTTATATTGAATGCAGGGGTGTTTTCGTAATGTTCACAAAATTTACGGGCAATTTCAGATTTTCGCGAACCCGGGTCAAAACCGGTCCAGGATACTAAACCAGGGGTTCTGGTTCAAAGGTGGAGAGTCAGAAATGGAGTGTCAAGATGGGTCTCTCCGGAAAAGGGTTTTGTGTGTGCGTATCAATGAGATTGGTAGAAATGGAATCTTTTTGGAAAAGTGAGTATATTGGAGTATTTTTGGCTGTCATTTGGTAGGATGGGGTTTTTGAACGTTTTAGGTCGACTTGTGGTGTCAGATTGGCCCAATTGGGCCCGGATTTGTCAGATCTTGAAAGGGTTTGATTCGATTAATCTAAGCATTGAAATGGAATCTTTGTGTGATTGATGAGCTAACAAGGTCTGTTTTGGATGAAATTTTACAAGAAAGGGTTTTTGGGTATTCTGAAGTGATTGGTGAAGTTAGATTGAGCAAATTGGGCTCGGTTCAGGCAAATTTGGAATCCAGTTTAGGGACTCGAAATATAATTTAAGTGTAATGGAGGTGTAAACGAAGGTACTTTGGGCTGAAATTTTAGGTCAACGGGATGTTTTGGAACGAAATCTTGGTTTGATGGGAGGGCAAGTAAGGGAGCCTAGGGTCGAACCTTTATAGGTAGGTGCTTTGATGTATTCAAAGTTCAATGCAATGGTGTGGTTTGATTGACTTGAGTAAGTGTTTTGGGAGGTCCTGAACCTGATGTTTGTGTATGATCTAATGGTTGAGGTGTAAGTGGGAGTTGATTAGGGTCATCGAATAGGTATTGGGCAGGTATAATAGTGGATATGAGGGCTTTTCAAGGTGAAAATTCATGTTTTTTTTTGTGTTTCGGATAGGTTTGATGGGTCTGATCGGGTGTTTGGAGTGAATTCAAGGTTTAGGCGGCAAATTAAGCAAAAATTGGGTGTTGGCATCAGGTCATTATTTGGGGTTAACTTATATAGCGTAACATCGGATTGCGTCTAATCCGATGTGGTAGGTTTCCATATAGGATGCTAGATGGGACCACATGTGATTTGGCATTTTTGAATCAGGGGGCAATTCAAGAAATGTCAAATTCTAGTTTTGTTTGAAAAAAGGTGGTTAGTAAATCTCGATAGAGAAATGTTTTTTGAACGTTTTTCAGGAAAACACTAAAAAACAAGAGTTTTCTATGCGATTCCATTTCTTTCTGATGTGGCGTGAATCCACATCATTGGAATCAAAACGGAGGTGCAACGCATCAGTGCCAAACAACCTCTATATAGGAACAAGGGTCCATTTCTTATTCTCAAGAAATAGCTTTTTGGATAAAATGCTTAAACATACCCTAGTTTTCTTAAATTAACTTAAATGTAACTTAAGTTTTTAAGAAATATTTAAAAGATCCTTATGACTCTTTTATCCTTTATTTTCTTTTAAATTTTCAAAATCTACCCTAAAATTTTCAAACTCATCTAAGTGTTAGTCTCTCTCTGGTAAAGTTAGTAATAAACATCATGACGTATGTAATGCACATTGTTGTTTATGTGATGATGGTGTTATATTGTAGCAAAGTGCAAAACTTTACCCTTCATTCCACTATTTCTACATCCTAGCATTCAATCACTCAGTGATAGAACAAACTTTACCTCTGCTAAAGCTAGTTTTCTAGCTGAAACCAATCAAGAACTTGTAATCAACCTCAAAATGCAGTTGAGTTACTTTAAGGTCACAATGAGGTTGAAGCAAGAACTAAGGGATGAAAAAGGTAAGAAATTGTTCTCAAGAGCAATTTACTTAATTAGCATTGGAAGCAACAATTACTTGCATCATTTTTTGACCAACTCCAGCCTTCCACACTCCTCTTAGAGACAATATGTGGGCAAAGTGATTGGGAACATAAGAAATTTCACACAAGTAAATGAGAAAGAACATTTTGACTTCCTTTAAAAAATAGTAGGAATGATCCATAGATAAAGGGGCATTCCTTTTATGTTCAAAAAGGAGCTAAATAGTATGCCTTCTTCCTCTACATTCTTTTTTTTCCTTGTCCCTGCAACTTTTCTTGGTTTTTGGATTTGCTAAGTTGGAAAATCGGTGGTTGTATAAGATTTGACAGGAAATAAGAGGTAGAAAATTTGGTTTCATTAGAATAGGGCCATTGGGTTATTTGTCTAACTGTAATAATAATCCAACCAAAAGATAATGGAGGCTTCTTAGAAGTCTTAACACATCTTCTTTCATCTCACTTTGTTTTCTTTTTTATTCTAGCTTAGAATGGCAAAATATGATTTTAAAAAATTTTAAGTGAGTTGTTTCATTGAAGGAGGTATGTTTAAGTGAGTTGTTTCATTGAAGGAGGTATGTTTAAGTGAGTTGTTTCATTAATGTATATGAACATTTATTAGTAAATGAATAAAGTACATTATTGTTTCATGTTCTTATTGGTGTGTTTCTATGAATTATTCTATAAACTGGACACTTATGAGACTCGTGTTAGTTTAGAATGTTCTCAACCAGTTGATAGACTTTGGGAGTTTATCTTAATAAGGCTGATACTAGTGTGCTACCAAACTGGTGGAACAACTTATTTCAATTGTTAAGGTTAAACCCCAAGCACAGCTAGTGGGTCTTTAGAAGAAACACTAAACCCGAATCAATTTTCCAATTATGCCTTGGACCTTGAAGATGGATGGACAAAACTGGAAGGTTTCACTTAACCACTGGCTTAATTGTGATACTACACTAGATTTTGGATTGAACTGTCTTTGATACACTAACCCGTGAGATCCATAAAGGGCCAAATACCTATATATGTTGGGGCAATTCAAGAAATTACCTGAGTGGGTGATCATAGTGATAAGATCGCCCCCTTTATTAGATAGCCGGACAAAGTGAATATCAGGGTTTACACTCTCTGATCCGATTTGCAAAATGTATCTTTATGCTATATTACTATTTTATGAAAAATGTTTGAAAAGGTTTTAATCCTATAATCCATCCAAGTAGAGAGTGTTAGACTACATTTTGCATTCTGGGAATAGATCCCTCATTGTGGGCAGTATTTTGATAATTATAGGTCGAGAGGTTAGGTGTAAGATACCATTATAACTCATTACCTGATATACTTTATCTTACATAAGTCCGTTATCATTGGATTTTAATAGGTGGCTGAATCCAAGGATAATTTGTGTAAATGTTGGGACCAAAACTGAGCTAAAGTTGATGGGGTCAAGGGCTAACTACCCCTAAGCAGTGAATTCGGCCTAACCTTTTCCAAAGGTAGGGTCGAAACCTTATGGATTTGTGTGAGACATTTGTGGGTCCCATGCCATATAATATTTAGGCCCAAAATGGCCATGAAACACCTTGGGACATAAACGATTAAAAAATATGGGCCTAAAGCCCATTACTATTATGATTAGTGAGGAGATCACATGACAACTTAAGTAGATAATGCTTATCAATTAAATATGATTAAGTTGTCATGTGATTTGGGTTGAAAATGGGAATGGATCTGGTACGGAGAACCCATTATCTTAAAAAGATAATGCTTATCATTTAAAGGTAAAGTCCCGATCCAAAGCTCCTAATTAGATTAGGAGAGTGCTCTATATAAGGGACTAAGAGGAGAGGGACAAATTCACTAGTTCTCTCTAATTTATTGCTCTTTTCTCTTATCCCTTACCTCCCAGAAACCCTAATTTGTCCTAATTGTGATAGGGACTTATTTTCGCTAGCTATCTATTGTGTTTTTTCAAGAAAAACATCAAATTATACCAGGTTCACATACCCACATTGATCTAAGCATGTTGGGATTGGTTTTGTTAAAACAATGTTGTTGAATTAGCTTCACGTACACACTACGCTATCTTGTCTATTTGAAAAAGTTAAGGTATGTTTAAGTCAATTTGTGAAAACTCAAGGTATGTTTAAATCATTTACCTTTTTTTTTGAAAAATTCTTGAGAAATAGTTTATTAGTTCAAATAGAGAACCAGTTTTATCAATATAAATTGAGAAAGCTTTATATAAATAATACTTAAATAGTAAAATAAAAGTCACCATCCTAAGAACAATCAAACATTCTACCCAAATCACAATTGCTTAATGGGTTAAAAAAGGTAAAGAAGCAAAAAACCAATTTGATAGGGGAAGAACGTTACAAGTAGAAATTACTTGTGAAAAACTAGGTCTCAGAGAAAAATTGCACCACAAGTCAAAGACTTAAGCAATTTCTATCAAGTCGAGTTCGATAAATTTAATTTCTCAACTAAGTTCTTAGAGACAGCCCATAAAAATCTGATGGCTGCACCTGAATCGGGTTGGAAAGATCATATATTACTGGTTGATGATTCCTCTTTGAGGGGTGTTTTCCCTTGTGAAGGCAACGAGTGACTAAATTAAGGGCTCTCGCTCTCTCTTTCTTCAATCAAGCCTTCTATTGGTATCGAGTTAAAGTTATATTCAAACCGGGAGAGTCGATCCATCATCACCAAACTACTTTGCATGCTCGGTGCTTTGTGTGGCGATTGGATTAAGAAGACTAGGGCTTTTGTGCATTCTTTTCTTTTTTACCTGAATGCCCTTCCTCTCGCATGGGATATCCTTATGCGTTCATTTTTTCAAATGGCAATATGGGAACCACATGTTCCCACAATCTTGTTTTTTAGGAGTTACAATTACATTAATAAAAAAATCATTCCCAACAACTTGTTCTTATTCTGGATTAGGTTGTTTCTCACTAAAAATAAAAAATCCAAACATGTTTATATTCCACATAAACATCCAAAATGCAAAACAATGCCAAACGGGGCCCTTCTCTCTAAATTGTTTACTCCAACTACAATCTCGACTATTATTGCTATACCTATCTATCCCCTTGAGTCCAATGTCCAATGGCTATGGTTGCTTGACAAATTAGGAAAAATTTTTCACTTGCCAATCTTATTTTTGAACTAGTGGTGGTCACGGGTCGGGTTGGGTTTGTTTGAGTCATTTTCTTCAACCGACCCGACCTAATCGCTTTACTTATTGACTAAACCGAAACCAACTGACCCTGAAACAAAACCGACCCAAACATGAAGGGTCGGTTTATCGCTTTAGTTTGTTTATTTCTATATATATATATTAAACTGAAATATCTATTTATATTTAAGTTTATTTCTTTTTAGTTTTTATGCAAAATCAAAATATATATTTAAATCGATTAGTTTTTATGTAAAACTACTTTTTTGTCAATATATATTTAAATTTATACAAAACTGAATTAAATATTGTACAATTGTATCATATTTGTATTTGTTTTACATTTTTAGTTTTTATCATAAATAACTAATTTTTTTTCAAAGTTCAAAAAAATCACAAATAAAATATATCAACCTTTAACATATAGGGTAGGGACTAATTAATAATTACTTAAACAATTAAACATATAGGATCGGTTCGGTTTGGTTTGGTTTCAGTTTTTGAAACCGAACTGAGTTGTCAGTTTATTTTTTCATACAAACCAAAACCGACCGGACACAAGTTTCAATGCCGTTAAAGCAATGCAACTTCACTCAAAATTAAAAGTCCTAACTCGCTACAGGTTGTTCCTTCGTAGAGTTTTCCATGAATATGCCATTGCTAAGAGTGCCTTAATTTATTTTTGCCCTTCTTAACAAATGTTTTTTGACCTCCTTGTAAAGTCTTAGCATTTGCTTTCTACATGCCCCTTTTCCTCTGAAGTTTGGTTTATTTCTCCTTGATGTCTAAATCTTACTAATTTGATTCAATAGGGTTGGACTTTGTGTATAGTTCATCTCACTGATTTAATTTCAAACAAAACTTAGCAAGCTAGGAATATCAAAATCTTTCATTCTTGTGATGTAACAGTTAAATGGCTTATTTCCAAAGCTAATGCAATTTGCTTCCAACAGGACAAGATTCATGGTGATAAGGCCCATTTTTTTTCCAAGATCTCTTCCCTATGCCTTTACCACCTTCTATTTGATTCTTTTTTTTTTGTGATGGCAAAGTGGTATTTGAAATGTTAAGCACTTATGGATATGCTTATTTGTCCAATGACTTTAGTTTTGTTGACTTGGTAGGAGGCTGCTTCTCTTCTATTGGTCTAGTTGAAGAAGTCGAACTTATAGTTGTATGTAAAGCACTCCTGCAAGCACATGGTAGACCATTGGTTACTCATTTGTTTGGATAGCCAATTGATGGTCCAAGCCTTCTATTATGCAAATTTTGGGTCATCTTGGCAATGCTTGCATACTTTTCAGAAGGAGAAATGGTTGTCTAATGACCTTACCAACTCTTTTTGTGATATTAAATGGAAGTTAAATACCCAATCTCATATTGTAACTCAATATGTTCAATTTTAGTACTTTAAATATCTTATTTGATTTGATTCTACCATTCTCACCTGTAGTATCAAACTACTTTCTAGTTGTCTAATATGATTACTTTAATCATCACAAAACCTTAGGATTATTGACTATAATTGACAATACAAGGTGCCAACTGGTGAAAGAATCCATCCAAGTTCTTATCTATACTATTATAAAGCAGATACTTGCCTTGGTTTTGGTGTAGGTCAAAAAAAAGTTAAATTTAGTAACATTTAGGTGTGGTTTGGGTAGACTTCTACTTATGTACTTTTAATAGTATCAAAGTATAAAGTACAAAAGATGTTTTTACTTTCAAGTTTTTGCTTTGAAAACCATTTGGGTAAAATTTTTTGAAAAGTATGCTTTCTAGAACAAAAGAACCACTTACAATTTGGTAAAAGCACGTTCGTTCGTACTTTCGATGATGGTTTTCGATGGTTTGGTGGTTGAGACCAGTGACGGTAGTGTAACTCTAGTAGTGGTGAATGGAGGTAGGGTTGAGATTAGTATCGAAGGGTGGTCCCAACGTGACCACCCGTTTGCATGAAAATAAAAGTACTATTTTGCATGACCACCCATTTGCATGAAAATAAAAGTACTATTTTGCCAAAAGCACGAAATATAAAAGCCGACTTTATGCTTTTGGGGGTTTTTGTACTTTTAAAAAGTTTAAAAGCAGAAGCACAAAATATACAATACAAACACTATATTGTACTTTTCGTACTTTTGTACTTTCAAAAGTATGAAAGTACTTTATAAAAGTTTATCCAAACAATCACCTCTCGTGAACTTTCTAATTAATGCATGTAAACCCCCTCTATCCTTTAATAAGAGGCATGAAAATGTCCAAAATACTCATTCAAGACCCAAGAGTAGTTTCATGCCTGGAGGAACATTTTCTTTATTGGAATTCTCCATGCTGTATCTTTTGACAAATTTGCAAATGTAAACAGATTAGGATAATCCTATTATCATTTTCGATCTATCTTTATAAAGCCGAAGACCCAAGAGGTAGGAGGCTTTTCAAAGATTTTTCATGGAGAATTGTTGTGAAAACCACACTTTCATCATAGTTAATATCCATATAAACTCAAACCGAATGTTCTAACTCCTAGAAGTTTGCTTAAGTCCATATATGGATCGATTAAGTTTACACACCATGTGTTCTTGACCTATAGTAATGAATCTTTGCGGTTGCTGCATGTAAGTATCTTCAATAAAATCTCCATTCAAGAACGCGGTTTTGACATCCATTTGCCAAATCTTGTAATCATGGTGTGCTTCTACAATTAGTAGGATCCTAATGGATTTAATCTTGGCTACAGGTGAAAAGGTTTCCTCATAATCGATTTCCTCTTTCTGAATGTACCATTTTGCTACAAGACGAGCCTTGTAGGTCTAAACCTTACCATCAGGGCCCTTCTTCCTCTTATAGATCCATTTGCAACTAATTGCTTTTACCCCAGGGGGCGGATATACGAGAGTCTAGACTCTATTGGTCTTCATTGAGTCCATCTCAGCTTTCATGCCATCTACACAGTTCAAGGAATCTACGTCCAACATAACTTTTGTATAAGTCATGGGATCTTCCTCACTGTTCAAGGCGTCCATCAAGTAACTTTCTTAATCATAGCCGCAACGAACTGGAGGCCTAGATACTCGGGTAAATCTCCTAGGTTGGTTATTATTTGGAGCTTGTGGGACATCTCCCACTACCCCTGAACTCTCATCATTAAGAATAAATGGGCATTTCAACTACAGAAACCTTTATGCTCTCTTAGTTCATAGAATAAATCCTATAGAGCTTTTGGGGTAGCCTACAAATAGGCAATGACTGGTCTTGGAATCCAATTTGTTTGCACTAGTCCTTTTAACATGTACTGGACAACACCAAATTTTCAAGTGTCTCACACTTGGTTTCTTACTAGTCCATAGCTCATATCTTAGGAACAGATTTGGTTGGAACTCAGTTCAGTACGTATATCGCAGTCTCTAATGCGTACTCCAAAAAGATGTAGGTAGTTCTGAGTGGACGAGAAGTGATCGGATTATATCCAATAAAGTCCGATTCCTTCTTTCTGATACACCATTTAATTGTGGAGTAGCAGGAGGGGAAAGTTGTGATACAACCCCATTTTCCTTTAAGTAGTGCTTGAATTCTTTGGAGAGATATTCGCCTTCTCGATATGATTGAAGGGCCTTAATGTATCTCCCCAACTATTTTCTCGACTTTTTGTCAGAACTCCTTGAACTTTTCAAAGGATTCAGACTTGTGTCTTATTAGATACACGTAACCGTACCGTGAATGATCATCGGTAAATGTTATAAAGTAAGCATGCTAGTTATGTGTTCTAACATTCATGGGGTCACATACATCAGTATGTATCAGGTATAGTGTGCATGTAGATCTTTTAGGCTTACATGCAAATGGCCATTTTGTTATCATACCCTGAAGAAAAAGTTCATAGGTTAAAAGATTTTCTACAGTTAGAAAATCCAGAGGACCATCCTTTACGAACCTTGTGATACGATCTACATTAATATGACCAAGTTGGTAATGCTACAGGTATGTGGGATTAACTGTATTACGAGTTCTTTTCTTAGGGATTTCCTCCGATATAGTTTCGGTTAAGTTTATTTCTTGAGAAGGATGAAGAACATAGAGACCATTATCAAGTTCTCCGTAAGTGAGAAATTTGTTATTCCGTTTAATAATAATCGCATTACTGAACAAAATAGAATAACCATCCATGCACAATTTTGAAACAGAAATCAAATTTCTTTTCAAATTTGGTACAGAAAGACAATTTTTAAGAATTACAATTCCTTCCCTAAAATATAAATATATGGTTCCTATAGCTATAGTTGCAACTGTTGCAGAAGTCCCCAAGTAAATAATCACTTCTTTGTCATTCAACCTTCTGTTTGTCCTGAGCCCCTGCAATGTATTACATGCATGAGTAGAAGCCTCAAAGTCAATACACCAGGATGCAGAAGTGACCAACATGTTGGTCAATATGACAAAAGATTTGAGATTACCTTGTTTCTTGGTCTCCAGGTACTGAGGACAATTCCTCTTCCAGTGGTTGGTCTATTTGCAGAAATGACAGACATCTGATGTCTTATCCTTCTTCTGCCTTTTAGGTTTGCTAACCTTTTTATGATGTTTCTTCTTTGCCTTCCTCTTCTTCTAGCTTGACTTGCTACATTCAACAAGCATAACTATGAGCTCATCATTCTTTATCAGTTCTTTAGCCCTCAACAATATATTGTTGAGTTCCTGAAGGATAGCATTTAGCTTATTCATGTTGTAGTTCATGATAAACTTATTGAAGGAAGGAGGCAAAGAATTCAGAATGGCATCATCTTTGGTTACATGATCTAGCCCAGATCTAAAAGCATCTAGTTCATTAATGTAACCCATTATATTTAAACAATGGTCATGAACCAACTAGTTCTTGGACATTTGAGTGGTCATAAACTGCTTTATGACCTTTTAGCGAGTAGAACGATTATGCTCTTTGTACATGGTCTTCAGACTATCCAAGATATCCAAGATATGCTCTTTGTCTCTTTATCGGATTGTCCAAGGAGGCTATGATAAAGCACCGAGCAAGAGAATTCTTCCCTTACCATTCTTGATATTCCTTCCTATGGCCTTCAGAAGCCCTATCACCTGGATGATCTAGAGCAGGGTTTTTAGCAACATTGTCCAATTTCTCAGACGTTAAAACCAGCATAAGGTTACGAAACTAGTCAGCATAGTTTTGGCCCTTAGGCTTATTGTCATCAAACAATTTGGAAAATTGTTCGTTTGCCATTTTTGATAAAAGGCAAAACAAACATTAGTCCACTACCTAAATTTATTCAAGTTATCCACATGGAAATGACTTTTAATCTATGCTCCATTTCAATTTATTCATCTCTGAGATTTCCCTCCTATCTCAGTGACGGAGACTGCAATATATATCTCTAGAAATGTGAAAAATCACATAGAGTGCATGGAGCCAAATGTTTCAGCTACATAACCCCACCACCTTCTGTGAATGTTCATATCCACTCATCTTATGAGCTTTCCCTCTGGCCTTAGTCAGGCAAGGTTCATTGCCATTTTAGGTTAAACCTTTCTGTCCAGTAAGTGTTAATCTATCATATTCGTGAATGCCATGGTACCGTGAGAGAGTCTTCCATTTTAGGATAGGTCCCTCCTACATCGGTCTATGACACCCCTATTATCTTAGGAAACAATCAAACAGATTCACTAACAAATAGATAGCCCAATTTTATGGTGCATCTCCTCATTACTGATAAGCCCTTCTTCATGCTAATAATGGGAGGCCTTTAGAGAGTTCATCATATGAATCTCCCTATCACATGCACTTATATATAACTAGAGGGAACAATAAATTATGCCCTAATTCTGATTTAGGTCAAACCAAAGTGGCTCCCATTGACTTTCTTAAAGTCAAATTCAGATGGGCCCTAAATGGGCTAGGGTTCCACACGGTTCCTCTTGGGGAGGAAGCTAATGTGGGACCCATCAATAAGGGAGATCATCTAATGATCTTATGGACACCATAGCAATGATGCGTTCAGTCATGGTTTGCGTAGAGAGCCACTAATCGAATGAACATGGGCCAAATGCTTGTGGCCCATGTACATAGCACATCACACATAGATACATCACATAATTGATCCAATCAATTAAATCAACTGTAAAACCCTAAATTAATTAAGTTAAATCAAAATCATCCCATTAAAGTCCATAACATTATCATATAACATTATCTAGGATTCGGCCCATATAGCATTTATGCTTAGGGCTAATGCAGTTTTAACTTTATAAAACTGGGATTTTCAGGGTGGGCTGAATTGCATCTTGTAATGGGCCATCAAATCCCTGGTCCAAATCATAATTTGGGGCTGAGAACAAACCCTTATTCAACCACATATTCGACCCCAACTAGTTTGGACCAATCTTGGGTCAAACTGGCCTAGGGTTTGGTGTCCATTGCACGATCCAATTCAAGATTATGATATGAAAATAATTATAGCTGATTAAAGACAATCAAGAATCAATAAGAATACGTATCAGAGGGTTGCACGTGTGATTCCACACCTGCAAAACAAAGGGTTAATCGTAGACAGTGAAATCGTTATTTGTAAATCACAGATTGCAATTTCTCACACTACAAAAGGTCTTCTCTTCCTCCATGCGCTCCAGCAACTCTTCAGACATGAAAAAAATCGAAAAACCTATTTTTCTATTAATTACATCACATAAAATCCTATCCATTTTGTCTAAAAATAAGAAAAAATATTTATACACCAAGACAAATAGAATAAAATCTGTAGGGTGCGCAAATCTTGCCACCTTTAAAGAATTCGATCTCCATAATCATTAAAGAATAATAAAGAATTAATTTCAGATCTACACGCCCATTACCGAGAATCGATTTCTTAGAAAAATAGTAAACTTGCACAAATTGGGTAGAACAATTTCTGCCCATTTGCGCATGTTCAGATCTGGTCCAAATTTGGTTCAAGACTTGAACCAAGCTTTGATAACACTAAAGGGAAGGGAGATCCATCAGATGGATGGCCGAACCATGCAAAGTAGTGGGGCGAAATTTCAAAAATTTCTTTCTCTTCTGGGAATCCTATTCCTAGATTTAGAAAACTACATTTTTCAAGGTTCATTTTTGAAATAAACCAGACTAAATCTGAAACCAAGATTAGGGAGAGGTATAACTGATACAGAATCCACGCAAAACCTCCTCCCAATGTGGGTGTTCATGCCCAAAGAGATTACTAAATCCTTCTTCCACTGACGATGACATAGCTTAGGGTGAGAAAGAATCAACAAGGGGTTTTTTAGCAATGATCAAATAGGGTAGTAAGCACAACTTCAAGATTGTTTCTTCCACCAAGAAACAATATCAAGATCCAATCTTGATCACTCCAAGAGGTGGAGATCGAATAGGGTAGGGTGGTAAGAGCAAAATGAGAGAGAACTGAATGTGGAAAACAGTGGAACTGTATAACTTTTTTCCAGTTCACCCTATTTTTATATAACCCTTATAGAGCTGACCTCCTAATCTGATTATGAGTTTTTTGATCCAAATCTTTATTTGGATTTGAACTCTTCAAGTGATAAGGCTTATCGCTTATCTTATCTGTAGATCCGGATCAACTTCTCCTAAACAAATTACAAGTTTCCTAATCCAAATCTCTATTTGGATATGGACTTTTTAAATGGACAAGAGTTATCCTTCTATCATTTTCTGCTAATCCATACCCAGATTTGCCCCTATTTAATTAATCGAATTAAATCCAGTTCAAATTAGGCTTTAGGACCATTAAGCTTTCAAGCTCATTTCCCTTTAACTACTGGCCAGCTTGGCACATTTCCCTTTCAGCCACATGGGTTTAGCCCAACCTCTGTTACAAGGTTTGGCCGAATTCACTATTGAATATAGTAAACTCTTGATTTCATCAGTATGGGCTCTTAATGGGCCCAACATTTACACTAAATGGTCATTGGGGCCAGCCATTTTATGAAGGCCCAAGGACTATGGGCAAATGTGAGATTTTCCCATCAGGTTTATTATCCCTAAATGGTCGTACACCTAACCTCTCAGCCCATAACGATCAAACACTACCCAACAAGAGAGGACCTTTCCCTCAGTTGCAAGGTATAATGTTGCACACTCTACTCACATGAATCCCGAGAATTAATACCTTTTGCAAACGTTTTGTGAAACCATAATATATATGTATATATCTATATAAATATATTTTGCAAAACAAATCTCAACAAGGTTGAAATCATCTGCCGGTAGTTTCGGTTTCCATCAGAGAGAGTGCATTCCCCGATCATTCACTTTGTCCGACAAAGGGGTTGATCATGTCCGTATGATCATTCACTCTGGTGAATTCTCAGATTGTCCCAACATACTCAGGTTTTGACCCGCACTAAGGATCTCACTGATTGACATATCAAAGACAACCCAATCCGACACCTAGTGCAGTACCATAATCGAGTCTAGGGGTTAGGTGTAACACTCCAGTTTTTCCCATCTATCTCCAAGGTCTTGGGCAATACTGGAATTTGGTACAGTCTAGGGTTTCAAGAAAGCCCACACTGCATGTGCCTCAGGTCTCACCCTGGTAGCTGAGACAAGCCACTCCAACCCACTTTGCAGTACATCAGTGTCATCCTTGGCAGGATAAACTCCCTAGATATATTCAACAGCTGTGAAGATTCTAAACTAACATGAGTCTCATTAGTGTCTAGTTTAAAGGTAGTACACAGAAACATACCATAATAACACAAATCAATTATGCACTTTATTCATTTACAATAAATGTTAATAAGTACCTCAATCTGATTGGAGCTAAGGGCATACACTGTCTAACATAGGTTCATTTGTGTGATTTTTGTTAAGTTGAACAATACGTTGAAAATAAAATGTAACAAGAATTTATGGTTTTTATAGAAAACTTGAAGTCGTTGGTGATGTTTTTATTATTAAGCACCTTTTTTTGCTCTAGTATTGTTAAGCACCTTAAACAACCTATATATATATGACTATAAGATCCTACACAACTATATATATTAATTGTTAAATATATTGAGCACTTTCAATAACTTTTCAATTTGTTACCATATTGTGAAATGTATAAAGTTGTTTACATGTAAATGGAGAATTTACCAAAAAATGTAAATGAAACAAACAAGAAATTAGAGACCAACTATATTTCCCTATAAACTGATTTTATTGTGAATGGGATTTTCCCTTGGTGTTAAAAAAAAAAAACAGAAGAAATTAAAGTCCTTATCTACATTGGGAATGCGTTGATCCTAAAAGTGGGGAGACACGATGGCTAATGAGATCTTAGATTTAAGTGGGTTTACAAGAAGAAATACAACTTTGATGACACTATCGATTAGTACAAAGCTCACTAGTTGCTAAAGGATCCATTCAAACTAAGGGGTTGGAATGTCACAACTCATTTACTCCTATTGCTAAATTCACAAGTGTTTGATGTCTTATTGTTATAGTTGTAGTGAACGATTTGTTTCTCCATCAGTTAAATATGAATAACACCTTCTTACATGGTGATTCAGATGAAGATGTGTACATGTAGGTTCCCCTAAGTTCTACTAAACAGGGGGAGTACAAAGTTTGAAAACTTTTCAAATCCTTATATGGCTTTGAACCAACCTCCCACAACTGGTTTCCAAAGTTCTCTTTTGCTCTCAAGGAAGCTAGTTATGCCAAATCAAAAGCTGACAACTCTTTTTTCATACTAACGGCACTAATTTCACCACTCGAGTCCATGGTGTATGTTACTTGTGAAATCATATTTCTTCAATTCCTTCTCTTTAATCACAACATTCCCTCATCATCCTATAATTCTCCAACACAACAACCAAATTGTTCTCCACATTGTAGTTAACTAAGTGTTTCATGAACACACCAAATATATTAACATTGATTATCATATTGCTTGTGAAAACTCAACGTTGGCTCTCTTTGCACAACCTATGATTCCACTGACAAGCAACTCGTCATCTTACTAAACCAGTGGGCCATGACAAGTTCCACTCTTTGATATCCAATTTGGTTAACTTCATCTACTCACAAATTTAAGGGATGTATACATAGTTGATGTGTCAAGTGTAACATTATCACCTTAACTGTTGATATATACATTACCTTGATCCGGTTGCTAACATATAGGAACTAACCCCTATCTTGTGTAGCCCATATATAATTGGGATTTAACTCATTGAAATGAAATGAAGAGTTCCTTTGCTTTTTGATATTGTTAAAATAGGAATGCTCTTATTTAGTTATATGTTAAATGTGAAGTTATTGAAGAAGCAATCGTGGTCCTTAAAGAGATGAAAGTGCCAAATGAGTTTCTCTAGAAATAGCATCTCAATTCATTGAACTTCTAATTCTTTGGTTTTCTTACTTCGATTTGATAGAAATAGCATATGAACCCTTGAATTAAGCTTTACATAGTACAATTTAATCCATTTATTTATGAATTTTTATGATTGGATCTCTAGCATTTTAGGGTTTAGTCTTTATGTTTCCTTTGTTATGAGGTTTTGAGAAAAAAAATGAATAGAGGTTGGACTGAAACAAAGCTTTAGTTCTGGTACACTAGTTTTCAAGCCTTTCTTTTGTTTTGTTCTAAAAATTATCATACTAGTTAGAACAAAATGGATATACATAAGAAACTTGTAATATATCATCATTTGATATGTATTTTCAAACTCCTTCACTTGAGTAGGACGAAATTGGGTTTATGAAAATTAAAAGTGTCATGTGATGCCACATGTAAACAAAATGTGATGTCAACTAACAAATGGGTAGTAAGTGTCATATTTCCAAAAGTTAAGGGGTACTATATGTAGATTCTGAGTTCTAAGACTTTAGGGGTAGTAAAGTAATTGTCAAATAGTTTAGTGGTACTTCAAGTAATTAGCCCTAAAAACAAGTGTCAAACAGTTTAGCAATACTTCAAGTAATTTACCCTAAAAACAATGATAAATAAAGCCATTGCAAATCCTAGGGGGTATCAGTATATGTAAACTACAAGATAACAAGTTTTACTAAATATGTGTAACTATAAGGGGTGTATATGTAAATGATCTAAGATATTATTAATGTATTATAATATTAAATCTGATCTAGTGTATCTTGTATAACTTAAAAATGTAAGCCACTAAGCAAACACATATTAAATCGGGGAAATATGACAAGGTATTTTAATTCTCTTTTCCATGTTTTGGAAACCCAAATGGATAAATAAATATATCATTTGTTTTACATAAAAAAGTATAAACACAAAGGAAAACAAAGAAAAAAAAAAAGATTTTTCTTATGTTCATTGGAAATAAAAAAACAAGATTACCTAAAATTTTCAACATTTGGTAAGAATGCAAATGCAAAAACAAAGTAAATTTGCATTTTGATTTGGTTTTGTAAGTGTTTGGTAAGTGGTGTGTTTTTTTACTGAAAATGAAAATAAATTTGTTTGTTTTTCAAATGTTTTTTCATTCAAACCAGGATCAAAGTTTGCTTAAGTTTGTTGATGTAAAATAGGTTGCTTCCAACCTTAAGGAGCATTTGGTAGAATTGCAAATGCAAAACCAGTGAACTTGTACTTGGATTTTTTTTTGTAGGCATTTAGTATAAACATTTTCTTGTAGTAAAAATGAAAGTAAGATTGTTTCCTTCACACCTTTTGCATTCAAAATGGGAGCAAACTTTGCACTCAAAGTTGGTCTATGTAGAATAAATTGATTCTTGCCTTAAGATTCTTGTTTGCACCGACTCAACCAAATAAGACACTTAAATTTGTTTTTGCAAAGCCACACAAAGGATGCATCGATACTCATTAATCAAATTTGCATTCATCAATACATTATTTGTTATATTGCAAAAATGACCTAATATTCATGTTTTCACCCATCACAACCAAACAAAACATCGTAAATTTCTCAATGCAAAACCAAATTGGACTTGCACCCTTTTACTTGAACAAAATTGCATTCACCTTTTGCACTCTGACCAAACAATTCACACATGTGAATATAGATGAAAAGATAAAGATCAAAGTATTAACCTTAACCTTGTATGATATAACACATTCATTTAAACTTGTATAATTAATTTGCATTACAACCAAAGCAAGTAAAGCAAATATCAACGTTATATGGTATGGATATGATATAGATTAACATTCTAATTGAATCAAATTCATATTAGATATTAAACAAATTGAACTTAAATATATGTTTTATATATTCATTCTATATTGGATCCAATTCCAATCTTTGGGTTCGTATTGAATTAGATTCAAATATACCTTTTTATCCAAATTCTGTCAAATCCATTTGTTGTTAGAAAGTGTATGCTCTATCTCCGATTATACTGATGTAATATGGAATTTATCAATGAATAAAACCAAAACATTATTATTCCATATGTATTTTGGTATGTTTATGTATTTCACCCCTTATATTGAATAATTATGAGACTTATGTTAGTTTAAAATATTCTTAGTTATTATATAAAGTTTGGGAGTTTATCTTACCAAGGTTGATACTATTGTATTGTCGAATTTGTGGAACAATCTATCTTAACTACTAAGGTTAGACCTAAGGTGCAATAAATAGGTGTTTTTTAAACTTACAAAGAGAGACCATTTCTAGTTATGCCCTTAACCTTGGAAATAGATGGACAAAATTAGAAAATTGTACTTAACTCTAGATTATTGATAATGATTATGTGCTAATTATTGGACTAGGCTACTTTTGATGTACCAACTAGTGAGATTATTTGAGGGTGAAATACTTGGGTATATTAGAATAGTTTGGAACATTGCTTAAGTGGGTGATCCTTGTGATAAGATCAATCACTTTATTAGACAAAGAGAATGTCCTGATTGACACTCTCACTAATGAAAACCTACAATTGACGATAGTGAATTTTAAGATGTTTTGAAGTCAATTTGCAAAATGTATTAATACTTATAAATGGTTTATTTTATGAAAGGTTTGCAAAAGGTTTTAATCATGGGATTTATCTAAGAAAAGATTATGACTCTACATTTCACAATTAGGGAAAAGGTCCTTCCTTGTGGGCAGAGTGTATAAATATTTTGGTCTGAGAGGTTAAGAGCAAAAGTCTTTTGGGTTGAAACTTGATGGACTTTTTTGTCACATTAAACCATTGGTTTTGGGGTTCATAGGGTGGCTAAAACCCAAAGCCCACTTATGTTTGAGTGTTGGGCCAGTTTTAAGCCCAATTAGTTTGGGTGGGCAATTCACTAGGTTCAACTAGTGAATTTGCCCAATGTGATTCATTATATAGGCTGAGCCAACATGGTTTAACGTAAGGACTTTGTGGGCCTTATGCAATACAAGATTCAGGTTGAATTGAATAGTTATTTATGAATTAAATAAGGTCAAATTTCTTAAACTACCCCTACTTTTTAGCTAATTGATAAACTCTACCCTTAGTATTTACATATTATCTTAAAGCACCCCTAATGTTTCTAACAAATGATATTGTTGTTAAGCACTAATGGAAAACAACAAAATGTCAAATTTACCCTCTACTATTCTTCAAATTTTCAAAATAAAATCCATTCAATGAAAAATTTGAGGAAACTAAGGAAACACCTCAAATGGCGATCTTTTTTGCACCTCTGCAACTCAGGTTGCAACTCAACAACTCTTCACGAGATACTTTTTGCAACTCAACAACCTTCTATATGGGTTATCTTTTCGACCCACCAATCATTGTTGTGGAAAGCACAACTTCATCAAACACAGAGAAATCAGAGACTTGAACGTCAAGAGGGGCGGGTGGTTTTAATTTGGAGAGAATGCCAAGAAAGAAATCATCAAACATCTAAACATGGTCACATTCTCACTATTCCTCAAATCTGTTGTTGCAGCAGTGATGATGACACTTGTAGGGAGAGAAAGAAAGAGAGGGGAGACTTGGGTACCACCGTTGCTTTCACTTGCCAATTGCTTTCACCAGTTCAAAGACTAGGAATGGTTCCTATTTCATGAGTGTTATGAGAAGCAGTACTCTGGTACTTACTATAGGTAGGGTTAAGGCTAGGTTGGGAAGGGTTTCTGGCCCCCTATTGGTGTATAGGGGCAAGGGTGGTTCTTTTGATGTCATTACCGGCTGGAAATAATGTGTCTCTGTGATCGACCAAAGTTGTCTATGTCATACAAATGTCAAGAACCCCAAACTGATAGTTCGAAGTCCCCCCAACAGCCATACTGTATGGACACAGTATATTCTTGAAAACCCTATGTATTGTTGGATGCTGTAAGATTCTGGGTTGTTACACGAACCTCATATGTTAGGGAGGGGTAAAATATCTTGGGCATCTGTTGGGGCAATGGTGTTGTCACACCCACACCGTCATGGGCACATTTGGGGAGTTTACTGTCACTATCGAAGATGTGGCGGCTTTATTGGCACTACCGATTGGGGGTTCTGTGTTTGCGCAACATATACAACACATTGAGTCCATTGTTGTGGGTTTAAGGGGGTTGTGCGAGGAGCTTCTTGGGGAGGTTCCCGCTTATAAGGCATTGGTGGACCAATCCATCGTTCGAGGGAAGATGCCATTAGAACAATGGTTGGAGTACTGGTTTGAGTCCCATGGCGAAAGGAACGTCATGGTGTGTGGTGTGGACACACAGTGTCATCTCGTGGCTTACATCTGCTATGTGGCGTCACGTTTCTTGTTTCCAGGGCTTCCTGATTATGGTCTTCGCACAGTCTTGATTCCCTTTACTGTTCTTGCTACTAGTGGCCATCAACTACCACTGGCGTCGTTGCTTCTCGTTGCTTCTCGACTACTTGTACGAGCATCTGGATGACACCATTCAGCAAATGAATGACCCCAATTGTAAGAGGCGCATCAGTTACATTTGCCCAATTTTTTTGGATGTTCCTCTGTAAATGTTTTGACCTCAGTGTCACACCCCGACGTCTGTCTTTGATCCATGTAAGTGTCCGCTATTCTCAATGGTGATGGAGATGAGGAGAAGGTATTCGAGGTATGCAGAGGGAAGCACTGGCTCCAGGCCAGTAGGCACAAGCAATTGAAGATGGCCGAGATTAGTGTGAAATTGGCCTCTCTCGATGGCTTTGTATGGAGACCATATACCCAGGCTGTGTGTCACACCATGCCATTTTGTGTTGGCATGCTTGTTCCGGAAGATGGTGACCAGCAGTGTGCCATTGATGTGAAGAATGCTATCGCAAGTGTAGTCGCGGTTGATCACTTGGCCTGGCGTCATTGCATACCTTGATCGTAGGGTGAGGCACAGTTGAACGTTTATCGACCAGACCGAGTGCTATGCTAGTTTGGGTACGTTTACATAGGGGCGCAGTTTCTGAGGTCTACGAGAGAGGATGTCTTTTGGGTGTGGCGCCGAGACCTTGCCTTCCCCGGATGTGTATGGTTCCCGCTCACGGGTTTTGCAAGAGTGCAAGGTTGTAAGTTTCGGAACTTTGCATACCTTGTGCATTATTCGTCATGTCTCAGCCCCCCTGAGGGTCACGCTACTAACCAAGGAGGCAACTCAGTCGTTCCTCTTCTGCGTTCTCCAAGGAAGGTGAAGACAAAGAGTGAGAAGAAGAGACCAGCTTTGGACAAGGGAGAGAGTAGCCATCCTCCTCATACAAAGTGTCCAAGGTCCGTGAGGGTGCCTCGCTCTTTCCAGCCTTTAACTGTGCTAGAATCTATTAACTCAGTCGTAGCTTCGTCGCATGCACAGGAGTGTCATGCCGAGAGTGGGCAAGAGTTTCCAGCATCGCCCCCTGTAGAGAGGACTGCGCTGACCATGAAGCCGGTGGATCTAACGATTGTGGCACCCTCCCATGGAGGTACTATCATCTACTTCTCGAGCGGGCGAATGAAGAGGAAGGCTCCTCCCCGGCCAAAGTGGGGCCTCACAGATAGTAGTTTGGTATGTGATATGCTTTGCTTATTTCTCTCTCTCTTTTTTTGGGTCATTTTTATCACAACTAACTGGGTGATGCCTGGTTTCGTCGCTCTTATTGTTTGTGGAAAATGACGACATTTAGTTGAATGCGAAGGTTCCAGTAGCTCCTTCTAAGAAGGCTAGTTTGGTAAGTGAGATTTTATTTTTGAGAGGTGTTTACTTTTCTTTTTTGCTATTGATGTTTTGTTGTTGTCATTGCTAAACTATTTATAGTCCTTTGTTTTGAAGCGTGTGGAAGCTGATGAAGCTCATCCCAGCTCGGAGGCGTTGGGGGCCCCAGTTACGGGCAGAGAGGTATGCATAGGTTTATTGTGAAATTTGTATTGGAATATTGTTGCATGGCGTTGAGGCTTATCTTGTTGACTGCTTGCGTGTTACCTCATCGTAATCTTTATTCGATTCAGTTCCTACCACCATGCTGGTCACTCCTATTATTAGGCAATTAATTGAGGAGCTAAGATCATTACAGCCCCCCCTGTCAAGTTCCTGAAGCCTCTGAAGACGTTGGTGCTGGTGATGCTGCCCCCAATGCTTCAGGGCGGGAAGAGGAAGGCCTTGTTGAGCCAGAGACAATAGTGTGTTGCGAGGAGGCTCCGGTTCCCTCTATGGCCGTTGATCTCGAAGTCCCTAGCGACTTAGAGTTCAAGGCTTCTGTCGAGCTAGAAACCCCTGCTGAGGGAATCGGGGCTCCCATGGATACAGAGGGCCAGTCAGAAGGCGGAGATGTGGAAGCAGGGATCGTGTCGCCCGTGCAAGAGTTGACTTATGAAGAGGAGCTTGCACAAATACGATAGAAGCTCAGGGAGTACTACGACAGGCACG
This sequence comes from Nelumbo nucifera, assembly GCF_055504915.1. Lineage (NCBI taxonomy): Eukaryota > Viridiplantae > Streptophyta > Magnoliopsida > Proteales > Nelumbonaceae > Nelumbo > Nelumbo nucifera. Next base: position 30,434,135 of record NC_142649.1, read on the forward strand.
ACATCCCTCCTTTTTATTATGCAGTTGTAGACCCTATTCAAATTCAGGGGCGTCACAAGGGCAATAAGTACTCAGTTTCTGGTTCGGTGGCGGAGTTTGCTTCAACTGTCATACAAGCTGGATGGTTTCCGGCGGCAAAAATGCATCCAAAGGTTGTGGGGTCTTCTCTGAAAACTATTGTGACCATGATGAATCATATCATGAACCATCCTATGGAAGAGTTGTCGAGGTTAGATTTTGCTCACTGGTTGAAGGCTTGCAAATCTTTTTCTGTCATGGGCTTCAACATGGCTTAGATCGAAGAGCGTGTTGACATGCTGGCCCATGCGTTCTGGAGGGCCGGTCTCAGGGTGTTGAAGTCCATTATGTTTCATTAAATGAAGGACACACTCCTTTACCGAAGAGTGGTCGAAACCTGTATCGCAAGGGTGACAATGAAACTCGAAGATCTAATGGACAAATGTGCCAGGCAGAAGAAGATTCTTGCCGAATATGAAGCGGAATTGGAGGACCTGAAGAGCTTCGAGGAGTGGAGCTGGGCGTTGGAGGACATTGTTGCCATGAGGAAGAAGTGAGCCGCCATGTAAAACCTGTGCTTATTTGTAGAGATTTTTGAACTGATACTAAATGGAATACGGATTTTGCCTTGTGTTGTTCTTTTCTATACTATAGTTATTTCATTTATAATATTGCTTCTTGAGATTTAGGTGTCCTCAGTTATGGTAAGTTAGGCATTTTCTCTAAGATTAAATCGCGGGTATGGGGAGTTTTGCGATTCCATGGGATACAGTATTTACTCTTACATAGAATCCAAGTGTGGAGTAGACATTGTCGCAACTCCATGTGTTCAAAACTTAATCTCGAGGAGAAAGGAACCTGATTCCCAAAATGTGCGATGTGTATGCTAACATCAGGCCATGTCATCAAGGACATTATCATGTCATAAATACTTAAGGGGAGATTGGGTAAGCTTTTCGGTTTGAAGGTTCAGTACGATTGTTTAAGTTGTGTTTAAGGGATGTACGCATTCGCGTATTTTTTGTTTCCCAAGGCAATGCTAAGTGCGATAAAGTTACTTTATGCATTATGGGCACTTGATATATGCATAGAGGAAAGAAGTCTTTGTGTGGGCGATGTGGTTAGGGCTCGAGACAGTCCCTTCTTGCCATCTTTCGATGAGTTTTTGTCTTGCCTTGAGGAAACTATTCGATCGGGCACTATGCTTATCAAAGTGTCACTGTCTGCGTCTAAATTGAACTGAGTGCCTGTTGTGCCTGCAAGTGTTAAATGCTATTGAAAAGAAAGAAGTTGTAGGTGTTGGAAGGTACTTCACAGACTTTTCAGGAATCATTGGAAGTAATCGTAATTAGGTGTTTTAGAATCGAGCGGCTAGAAGACTTTATCGTAATCGGGTGTTAGAATAATTTATATTTTGATGAAAAAAAACGAACAACACTATTGATAACTCTACATTTTGATGTCTTAAGGGCATTATTTCAGTGGTAATTTAGGCCTTAAAATAGTCAAAATGTGTCTTTTTCCTAGTTAAATTCAATATTATGACCTCTAAGGGTCCCTGTGCAAATCCTGGGGAAAATTCGACAAGTTTTAGGGCAGAAATGCAGTTTTTGGGAAGCTATGTGAATTCCAGTTGAGAGAGAGGGTGTTTCTATGAAAAACTGAGCACAGGAGGGTGCCTCCTATCTGCCAAATCTAGATAGGCGCCCCTCCTACTGTATTATCATACTTCCCTCTCCTTAGCAAACCCTAGGGTGCCTCCCCCCTCATTCTTTTCACCTCTAACAAACCCTTGCCACTCCCAACAGCTAAATCTTCACATTCCACTCTCTCTTAACCTCTAATCTCAGCCATCCAAGCCATAACAACCTCTCATACCCTTAGATCTCTCCCTATACAACATCCTAGCCTTACACCTCACTCCTAAAACCTCAACCAATCACCTAAGGGAGCCACATCACACAGACAAGTCACCTTTCTCCCACTATAGGCACCCAAATCTGCACCCTCCATTCTGGGCGCCCAAATCTCGGCTCTACAAAATATTGGGTGCCCTCTCCTTGAAGGAATGGTAGGATCCATCTAATGAACGCCAAAAAGGTTGCGGAATGGGTGGGCAAATTTCAAAATTTTCCTACCTTCCTCCAACTGGGAATCGTATTCCCTAAATTTAGAATACCATATTCAAGGATCTTATTTGAACCATAATCGAACCAGATCTGAACCAAAAGGTAAAAGGGAGGATTATACCTGATCCGGAGAAGCAGTATCTCCCAAAGTTGGTGTTCACGCCCAAAGAAGAAACCAAGATCTGCTCCTGCTGAAGATGACACAGCTGTGGATAGAACAGAACCAGCAGGGTGCGTCCTACACACTGGATCCTTCGCAAGAATCCTCTGGAAACTCCGAACACTGAATCTTTTTCAGTCTTTCTTGCAAGACTGATGTCAAGAACTGATTTCTTGACTTCCTATTGTTGCAAAGATCGAATCTTGCAAGAGTGAATGGCGGCGGCAGGAAGAGAACTCCAGGGACGAAGATGGCCGAACTGCTGCTCTTCTCTCTGGAGTATTAATGAGATCTAATCTTAATTCGCAGGGAGTTTTCTTTCACACAAACCCTAGTTCGAATTCTGATGTGTTTCTATTGTTTTTCTCCTGCTTTCTTCTTGATTAAGAAACCTCCTAATTAGGAGTTATCCCAATCCAAATCTGTATTTGGATAGGGGATTATCTTAATCCTATCTGCAGATTAAGTTAGTTTACTCCTGATTTTATCAGGTGGTTACCAGATTCAAATCTAATTTGAATTTGGTCTCCTGGAGTGGATAAGGTTAAAGGCCCAATCCTTTTACTAACATTAATCTCAGATTCGCCCCATAGATGGGTGATCATATCAGCCCAGCTCGAAATGGGCTTTTGGCCCATTAGATGTTCAGTGTTTAAGTAGTTTCCAATCTGCTGCCCAGTTGGGCTTCTTTGTATGGCGTGGGACCCAAGCATTGATCTACACACCAGCCACATGGGTTCAACCCAACCTTTAATACAAGGCCCATCCGAATTCACTGAAAGACTCAGTAAACCCCTGAGCCCATCATATGGACCCTATGGGCCCAATACTTACATTAAGTGGTCCCTGCGCCAAGCCATCTTATAAAAACCCAGGGACTGTGGGCAGGTGCAAGATTAGCCCATCAGGTACTATCCTAAATGGTCTTACACTTAACCTTTCAGCCCTTAATGATCAAGCACTACCCGACAAGAGAGGACCACTCCCTCGGTGGCAAGGAACAGTGCCGCACTCTCCACTCACATGGATCCCGGGAATTAAAACCATTTGCAAACAATTCGAAACCATACATATATATATATATATATGTATATATAAATATATTAATTTTGCAAAACAAAATTCCAACGATTGAAATCAACTGCCGGTAGTTTGGTTTCCATCAGAGAGAGTGCATTCCCGATCATTACCCTTTGTCCGACAAAGGGGTTGATCTTGTCACTATGATTACCCACTCAGATGAATTCTCAGACTGTCCCAATATACCCAGGTTTTGATCCCCATCTAAGGATCTCACTGATTGGCATATCAAAGACTACCCGATCCGACACCTAGTGAAATGTCATAATCGAGTCTAGGGGTCAGGTGTAACTTTCCAATTTTGCCCATCTGTCTCCAAGGTCCAGGGCAATACTGGAAATCTGGTCCGGTTCAAGGATTCAAGTAATCCCATACTGTATGTGCCTCGGGTCTTACCCTGGTGGCTGAGACAGGCCATCCCAACACTTGGTGGCACACCAGTATCAGCCTTGGCAAGATAAATCTCCCTAGACTTATCCAACGACTGTGAATATTTAAAACTAACATGAGTCTCTATAAGTGTCCAGTTTTAGGGTCTTACACAGAATTAAACCAAACAACATGAATTAAACATGCAGTATATTTATTTCTACTAAATAACAAAAGTACATCAAATCGGATTGAAGCTAAGGGCATACAAAACTGTCTAACACTCCTCATCTTTTCGACCTTTTAGAACAATCCTATCATTCCATTCTCAAACCCTAGGGTGCCCATATTTTTGCACAAACCAAGATCTGCCCATCTCTTCCTCTATAATCTCAGTTATGTCCACCCTTCTCTATAAAAAGGACCCAAGGGGCCCTTGAGAAGGGGTTGGTCAATTCACCTATTTCACAAGGCTAAGGTTTCTTAAGGAGTTCAAAGGTTGTAGAAGGAAAGGACACCTAGTTCTTGTCAGGAGGGGTTCCTGCAAGCAGTTCAACCAATCGGCAACTACCACCACTGGATTTGATCAACCATTCCTTTTGTTTTCTTTTTGGTTGGATTCTACCCCCAGGTAAGACAGAAGTAGACCTGTTCATGGGCCGGGCCGGACCGGGCTCGGGTCGGGCTTTCACTCTGTATTAACAGATTTTTCAAAGGCTCGAGCCCGAGCCCGACCCAACCATCGGGCCTACAACTTGGGCCTGAGCCCGGCCTTCATAAAAAGCTTGAAGCCCGGGCCTGGGCCCGAGCCCGAAATTTAGCCCATGTTGTTACTACTGCTGAAGCGGTTGAATAGAGAGAGAGAGAGATAAATTATAAAGAAAAATATTTAAAAATGTATATATTATATTATAAATGTATATTTCAATAAATATTATATTATTCATATATTTTATATAATATATAAAATACACATTATGTATTTTATAAAATATATAATGTTGAATCGGGCCGGGCCGGGCTCGGGCTGGGCTTTTTTGACAAATCCCGAGCCTGGCCCGAAACATAGTCGAGCTTACTGTGTTAGGCCCGAGGTCAGGCCCGCGGGCCTAATTACATGACCAAGCCCGACCGGGGTGCTGGCCGGGCCGGGCCATCGGGCTACCCGACCCATGAATAGGTCTAGACGGAAGGTTGTTCCTGAGAAGTTCAAGGGTAGTGGAAGAGGAGAATGCCCATGCAAGAGGAGGGGTTCCTTCTTGTAGTTCGCCTAGCCACTACTGCCACCTTTGGATCCAGATCCGAACCGGTTTCCCAAGGTTTTATGTTTACTTTTTATGCGTTTTTTTTAATTTTCCGTTCTTTAATTTCCGTTTTTTATTTTTTTTTCTACAATTTTTTTATCAAATTTATTTTTTGTCTTCCTTTCTACGGATCTGAAATTCAGCCAGGTAAGACGGAAGTACCAGCTCGAGGAGTTCGAGGGTCAAAGGATTGATCCGGAGACTACTACCTCTGATCGAGTTGCAGATTTTTTATTTATTTTTCTGCAATATTTACTTTCAGCATTGTTAGAATTTTATTTTAATGGATTCTAGTTTAGTTAATTAAATTTTGTGATTCTGCAATATCAAATCTTGTTATTTTGTCTGGATTGAAGTACGTGACAATTTTTCCCTCACTTCCCTGTGGATACAACCCCTTTCTCACCACTAATTGCGTTTTGTAGTTATTTTGAGAATCGAAAAATTTACAAATATTGAAACTAGTGTTCTGAAGTGGTTAACGACATGCTTCCAGACACACTAACTATTCTGATATCTGAGATATTATCGGGTGCAAAGAATATATCTTAAGCGATGTTGTGAGTAGATAGTTTTCATGCTCGTAGAAAGGGAGGTTAAATTACTTTGCGAAGAATATATCTCAAGCGCTACTCTGATATCTGTTTTGTTACTAGCACAAAGATAGACGGTTATTGTACTTGAAGAAGGTGCAACCCTTCATGGGTGATACATTCAGGGTCCTGTCATGGTATAAATAGTTAGCATGAATTAGAGTTTATCGCGGCCATGTTTGCAGAGGCAACTAGCCTGAAGGGATAATTATGGGCCCCAGTCCTTTGCTGCCTTTGTGAAAAGCCTTGGTCATCGCGTGAGAGAGTGGTCTGACCAAAGTGCTACTATCGATGCACGGGACGAGTGAAGTTTGTCCCGCCCCCCTTTAACCACTCTAAGACAAAGGTCACAAACTTAGCGAAACCTCACCAGAGTGTTTCTCGATAGAAGATATTCTATCAAGCAATAGGGGGGTTGCACCCACAAAAGCAGTAACGGGATCACCCCTAGCCACTCTCTCCCTTCCTACCAATGGTCAAGGGGACTAAAATCCAAAAACACCACACGAACTCAGCCATTGCCAGGAAAAAGGCAATGCATATTGCAATCCCATATGCTCTCACTATCCCCCTCCCTTGGGCCATGGGGGGCTGAAATACGGAAACTTAACATTAGCTTGCCCATTGCCAAGAAGAAGCATTACACACAGTAATTTCCAGTGTCTTTTGCTAATTTCCTTCCCATTAACGGCCAGGGGGGCTAAAACCACACTCCATGAGGGCTTCTAGCCTCTCAGTAGATTTCAAGAGATCAACCTTAACCACTCTAAGACAAAGGTCACACGCTTAGTGAAACCTCACCAGAGTGTTTCTCGATAGAAGACATTCTATCAAGAAATAGGAGGGTTGCGCCCACAAAAGCAGTAACGGGATCACCCCTAGCCACTCCCTCCCTTCCTACGAATGGTCAAGGGGACTAAAATCCAAAAACACCACACAAACTCAGCCATTGCCAAGAAAAAGGCAATACATATTGCAATCCCATACGCTCTCACTATTCCCCTCCCTTGTCAATGGCCATGGGGGGCTGAAATACGAAAACTTAACACTAGCTTGCCCATTGCCAAGAAGGAGCATTACACACAGTAATTTTCAGTGTCTCTTTCTAATTTCCTTCCCATTAACGGCCAGAGGGGCTAAAAGCACACAAATAAGGCATAACATTTTTCATTGACAGGAAGGAAATCACCAAAAGACAGGGGGCTAATGCATGGAATCCCCATCGCAGGCACAAGACGCATCCCACTTGCACAAAATCATTAAATAGGGCAAATTCCAAGACCCAATGCATGCAAACCTCACCCCAAGATCTAGAAACAAATACAAAGGCAAGTGCTTATCGATAAGCTCCCACTTACCGATAAGCAAGGGGGCTAATGTAGGTACATAGTGGTCACTAAGACCTTTAGAGTACAAAAAATGTCAAACAAACACTACATGGACGCCTGCGATGAATCTAGAACCCGTCGCACGATTGAATTGAGTTCATCACAGATCCACGATTGCGATGAACTCACACCCGGGACAGGTCACAATGAACTTTGGCTAGCACGAATTTGCAATAAAGCTAAGACACATGCGAGTTTACGATGAACCTCGAACACACGGATTTCCGATGAACCCGAACATGCGTAAAACTGCGATGAACCTGACACCATCACAGAACTACGAAATCATGGTAGAACAGGAATATATACCGATTACACGTACGTCTTTAAGTTACGCATGCGAGTTTAATGAAAGTATGCCCGCCAAACAATGACGTCACCCATGCCACATTAGTACAATAGGGTCACATACAGAGAGAATCCATAAAGGATATGATTCTCTAATAATGATCCCTTAATAAGACCTCCTTTCCTAACAGAAGAGATCCTCTTTCCTAATAGGAAAGAACTCCTTCCTGATTGCCTTAACCCTTTCTATAAAAGGGGGAGAGCAATTCTTCCTCGGGAGAGACAACATAATCATAACCCAGACCTAGGGTTTCTCAAGAGGTTCCTCTTTCTCTCTCTCTCTCTCCCTCTCCCTCTCCACTCTTTCTTCTTTTCTCCACCTCTTCTCTCATTCCAACAGCCATCTCCAGACCTTTGGAGACTGACTGACTGCTAGGGGTCCAGGGTGATTATAGCGGGAGGTGTTGTTGGTTCCTCAGATGGGGGGGGGGTGTATTCAAGTTCTCTGCTTGTGGCAGTGGAATGTCGATTTGGCCAAGGGTGATGGTTGGGATCTGGTTGTTGATGTTATTGGTGGAAGGATTTCTTAAAAGTGCCATTTAGAGAGTTCTTTTTCTGAAGTAAGAGGTAAATAAGAGGGAACACTAGCTTTTCGCTATGTTTCCCACAGACGACGCCAATTGATGAAGCACAAAACCTATTCACTCCCTCGTGTATGATGAGGTGGCTCGGACTGGGTTCAATCTGCGGTAAGCTGAGATGTTGTGCCAAGTTGTAAAGCCGAGCTAAGGGTCCGAGCTGAGATCTGCTGAAATGAAAGAGAGGTTAGAGTGTCTTGGTAAATTTTACCCTGGAGGACACTTTGATGCTTAAGTCAGTGAGTAGTTCAATTGGAGAAATTGGGAGAGAGTGAGAGCTTATGTGCGCATACCTTTTGAAGTGGTCTTGGGGTCTTTTTATAGCTACCTGAGGTTCGGGTCCTGGGGTCTTTCCTAAATGCTGCGGTGGTTATAGGTCGCCTACTAGTCTTGAGGCGGTCAACTAGGTGGACCGCTTCTTGTGTTGCGGTTACAGCGCTTACGCGGGCATTGCCCTCAGGACTGTTTTGAGCGAGCTGGGGCTAACGGAGGATTGAGCTTGCCCTAGCTCAGCTGCATACCAGATATTGACTGGCACATGTCAGTTTGGCAAGCTGTTTTTCTATGATGGATGTTGTAGGCTAAGCTTGCTCTAGATCGGCCGCATACTTGATGCTGACTGCCACGTGTTAAGCTAGCGAGCTGTCTTGCTAAGTGGGACGCTGTGTTGTTGACAGTGTCCACGTGTCCATCATCAAGTAGGTTGACCAAAATGCCCCTCATCATCATCTAAATAGCATTCAATTTCCTTGTGTAACATATCATGGAATACACTAGTCATTGCTATCCGGTACGTGGCTCTAGCATTTTTCAAGCCGAAGGGCATCATCTTATAATAGAAGTTCCCTATCAATGTCCTAAAGGCTGTGTAGGGTGCGTGCATCTGTGGGATCCATGAAAATTTGTTTGTACCCATTGTAAGCATCTGGGAAGGAGAAAAGCTCATTTTCCGTAGTTGAGTCTATTAGAACTTCCATGTTAGGTAAGTGGAACTCATCCTTAGGGCAGGCCTTATTTAGATCTCTAAAGTTGACATAACACATGTGATAAGGTGAGGTTAATTTTCTGGTGGAGTACTAACGCTAAATAGCTAAGCTAGGAACACTAATGTGAGTTGCTCGTTCGTCTTCTTCACTAGTACTATATTGGCCAGCCACTGAGGGTGTACTATAGAATTGATGAATCATACTTTCAAGAGGCACTCAACTTCTTCCTTATTCTTCATTGTTACTTCGGGTTCGAAAATCCTTTGTGGCTACTTTTCTGTCTTGAACGTAGGATCTATGCAAAGTGAGTGTCTGACAAGATCCAAGTTTAGGCCTGGCATCTAGTCGTACGATCAGGCAAAAACATCTTGGAATTCTGTGAAAATACACATAGATTAGACTATTTTGACGGATCTTAGCGTTTTGCGATAAGGAAAGTTCCTTACCTTTCAGCAATGCGATAAGCTTTTCTTTATCTTTGGGTCCTAATTTGGCTGATATGTGTAGCAACCTCTTCTCTATTCCTTCTATTGCTAGGTTTATCTCCTCTATGGGTTCTTCCACCATGTCAATAGAATCCGTCATGCACTTGGGAGGTGCTTGAACTTCACCACAATATTCTAAGGTATCTTCTCTCAACTCCTGTCAATGTACGTGTCACTTGATGTTTGATTTTTTGTGTAATGTATTCGATATACTTTTAATTCAGTTCAATGTTGTGCCTGTGCTTCATGCTCAGGGTGTGGTTTACTGTCTGATGATATTATTACTGTGATGTCGGTTTGCAGAAATGATCTGACGTAATAGTGCTAGTTGAAACATTACTTAAGAGTTTTGTTAAGGTGGGAATTATGATTGCTTTTTTCAGAGAAGAGATAGTGTGCATGTATTTCTGTAAATAACTTCACAAATATGTTTGAGGTAGAAAGAAAATTGCAGCTTACAATGAGCTTCTTTGGAGGACAACCAAGTAAACGATTTTTGAGGCAACACAACAGAAATCAAAACCTAAAAGAAACAATTCATACCTCAGGGGTGGCTTTTTCACTTGTAGGTGGTTTGTCATTATCGCAGTCTGTGACGATGGTGTAGTAACTCTTTCCGTCACTACCGGTCACCCGTACGCACCTTGTTCTCTTTTCCCTCTCTGCGACTATCGTGGACTTGTCCTATGCCAGGTCCGGTAGTTTCGTCACTTCCACTTTAGCTATGCATGTTTCCCCCTCTTCTTTTAACTCTGTGTAGTAAATCATGTCCTGCAGGTGTGTCTCTGTTTTGTCAAAGGGAACTTTGGTAGTTGGGATTCTAATGACATGTCCCTTGTGTTTCGCTTTAATAAACTAGTGATATGTTGAAGTAACGAGGGCTAGACCGTGTATCAATGGTTGTCCTAGGAGGATATGGTAGACAGTCTTCCTTGAGATTACTTGGAATTCCTATGTAATGGAGAATGACCCGATTACTACTTGTAGTTCGATGGATCCTTCCATGACAAAAGCATTTCCTTTAAAATTTGTGACTTCCATTGGCAGTCCCTTGACTGTCTCCTTTTGTATGTTCAGCAATTTCAGCGTGTGGACAGAAATCAAGTTGACAGAACTTCCTAGGTCGATCATCGATCTTCTCATCTTGGAGCCCCCTACTCTCGCAGAAATGTATGAGGGCCTATTGTGGTGGGGGTCAGCGACTAACATATCCTCTATTGTGAACTTCACACTACTGCGATCAGGTTGATAAGGATCGAATGGACGCCTAAAGACTTCCGCCAACGCTCTGATAGCCAACTTCCGCGTCGATGTCTTTGCTCCTTGCTTGCTGAAAAAATGTTGTAGTTCCTGGCTTTGTTCAAGTTTCTTTATTAATTGAACATATTCCCTCAACTCGTTTCAGCTGAGTAGAGTTTCTATCATTAAGTCCGTGTGGGGAAAGGTTTGAGGCTGGTGGACAGGCTGTTGACCTATCTGTGTTGGTGCTGGATCAGCTCTGTTGGGTTGCTTTGGGATGATGGGGATCGGGTTGGAGGCGTGGTGGCAGTAGGGATACCGGTGGGGGTGGTGGTTAGGATGAAGGGGGATTGCTCGGCTTGGTCCGATCGTTGAAGCAGGATCTAGAGGGCATTCCTCGTCTCCTCTTGCATTTGTTCGATCTTCTGGAATCAAGTCTTGAAATGGGCCTCGAACTCCTACACTTTGTTCAAGAGTATTTCGATATCAACTTGGTTGGGTACTTTTGTTTCGAACCGATCCTCTACACCCAGGTTTGTGTTCTCCGGGGCGTTGCTTTGTTCCTCGGGGATGTGTGTAAGGTTGATTCTGCGGCGGACATTCTTTGTGATCAAAGATGGAACCAGAGATTCTATTGTAGGTAGGGTTAAGGCTAGGTTGGGGAAGTGGTCTCTTCGAAAGACAAAGAAAGACTGAGGGTTAGAGGGGATTGGATCTCAGCTCGAGTGGTAGAGCTGGGAGTCAAAGGCAAGGGTACTTGATTGCTGAATAAGTTTCATTACGAGGATGATCTTTATTTATGGGGGAGATCCTGAGATCCTAACTGGAAGGAGGTAAAGGTGCTTGTCTCCTATTAGGAAAGGGAATATTGGATTTGTTGTCAATCATTAAGGGAACCATTGGGGTTTCACCACATGCCCCTATGGGAATCTTTCCAAGGATCGGCTTTCCTTTCACTCGGGTATTCTCATAATTCATGTGTGCTACTACCTCTTGCGTGCCTTATTTAATTGACGTGTTTGTCCCCCTTGTGGATGCCATCTTGTTAGCCTTACATGGCACTTTGCCGTGTTTGTCCCCCTCGACATTGCACGCGCAGGTGGCATTTGGATGCGGTTCCTTAGCAAGCCATGGCGCCGTTGAGGGTTTATCACAGGTCCGAGTGTGTGTGAACCTCATCATGAGTTCAGCCCAAATTTGCCTTGGCTCGAGCTACGAATGGGCTTGTCGAGAGCATGCGATGAACCACGGGTTTATCGCAGTTCTGCGATGTGCGCTGTGGATTCAATACTGGCTTGTGATGCATCATGGATTCATCGCAGAGAAAAAGTTAACTGCAGGCTGATTGCAAACGTCCATATGGTATAAATGCAATGTTTACTATGCTCTAAAGGATTAAATGAATACTATATACTTACGATTTTCAGGATATGGCTGGGGTTGTACAGACAAAGTTGGTTGTGACAATCCAAAAATTTTTAATTCTACAGAGCTCTACATAGGCTTTAATGGATTCATTGAGGATCAGGTGCTTGGGAGTGACGGTATCGAAGCAGAGCTAGTGGCGGTGGCACATTAAGGCTAGAGGTAAGAAACTGAAAGATAAAGATTAATTAAGGCTAGAGGTAAGAATGATTTTCTCGTGGATGACTATTGGCTTTGGGGAGTGGAGGGATTAGAATTAGACTTGATATTGGAGGTGGGTTTGGTAGCTTTGCAGTAAGGATGGCAGAGAAAAGGTGTGACCGTAATAACCTCCACTCTAAATGTGGATGCCCCGTTCAACGAATCCATTGCTACAAGAGGGCTTTTCCCATTGTTTTTATGTTTAGATCAAAGATTCTCCTTATATGACAATGTCTTTGATTTGGTTTATGCAATAAATTAATTGGGTGATGGCAATTGTTTTCGATGTGTCACTACAGCTGCACTAGCATTTGAAGCAGCATACTCATCATATTCAGCTCCTAGGAAATGGCGTCCAGTTGTAGTCATTGTCAATAGTGGAGGGTCCTACAAATCCATAGGAGCACCAGAGATTGTATAAGTAAAGGATTTCCACGCCTTCATTTCTTCTAAACCAATTTCTTGGTGCCTTATTTTTTTTCTTCTCCATATTTTCAGTCTCTTCTTCAATCAACTTGGCAATCTTAATGGCTTTTGTTTTCCTTCTCCCCGAACCAGACAAAGAGGCAAAGAGTTCTCCTTGTGTCATCTCCCAAATTTCAAAAGAAGGGCTCTGAAGAACATGAGATCATCAACGCTTGGGAGTTAATGAAAGATCTAGAAGAGGAAATACCCATTTCACTATAAGTGAAGAAAAGCCCCAAACCACAATGCTTTTTACGAAAAGTTGCATGGATATATATCAAGATTCCTTCGAAGTTCTTCAGTGAGATAAGCTCTCCAAAGAAGCAATAGAAATTTGCAGGGAAGGAGAAAAAGCACCGACAGTGTGGATCCAATGGCGATGTAGCAAGGTTAGAGCGGATCCAATAAGGGTATGTCGGCATTCATTGCGCCAATGGCAATACAATTCCGGTGTTGGCCAGGGCTTTGATGATAGCTGGGTTGGTGCCGTACAACTTGACTTTTCCGATCGAGGTCGACTGGAGTAGTTTTGTTGTAGCTGTAGGTGGTGGAAGGTTGTCATCTACATACCCATAATTCACGCCGATAATTGACTGCAAGTCTGCACAACCAGGAGGTTGTTTCAGCATAGAGATTCCAACTTGATTATTTGTACAAGTTGGAGCACCGAACCGAAGCCTTTCAAACCAATTCTGGAATGAGGATATGATGTTCTTCGTCCCTGAGTTGTTGTAAGATTATCTGATGGTCTCTAGAAATGCCATTGCCATTGGAAGATGTTGGAATCTCATCTCAACTCACTGCTATTAGAAGCTCGGGTTCAGTTCAGTTCAATCAGCCATAGTTTTAATTCACAACATCCTTTTTCTAAGGTATAAAGAAAAGGGTAATATTGGGTTTTAAAAAAATTATAGGTCGCGTGGGTTTTAAAAAAAACTTAGGGGTACCCTAAGGCAATATATAAACAGTAAGAGTAAAGCTAGTCAATTATCTAAACCATAAGGGTAGTTTAAGAATTTTTCCATTAAATAATTTGAGTATGTTGATCCAATTCCTAACAAAGACTAGTTTAATTAGTCATATACTTTGTTTGACTAGGAATTTGGATAATTGGATAGTTTAGGTCAAAAAAGGAAGGGCTTGGATTCTTAGTTTTAATATGATTAGCATGGTTTTCAAATTAGAAACTTCTAATTAAGTTAGCAATTTGATTTTGAAACTCCTATTTATGATTGAGAATGGGAGAGTTTGAGATTATCATTAATCTCTTACCTTCAATCCCTAGTTCGACCAATGTTATAAAGGGGATTTTTTTCTCTTTTCTTTTTGAGTTTTTCCAAAAAAAACACAGTTTTCTCAAGTTATTAACAACTACATTTAGCAAGAGTTATTGGAGTGTACATCAATTCACAGAGGAATACTAAATCAAGTTCTCGCTATTGGATTGTGCCATCTTTAGTTTGCAACTCGATTTAGACCTGAGTTTTGGGCATGTATCACCACTTTGGGAGCTATTAATTGTGGTATCCACATCATGTAACATTCATACTTTGATATGGATATCAAATTTTAATTAATCAATTTAGAAGAAAAAGAATCCAAAAAATGAAAGGACGGATTTAAAAAGTGTGAAAGTGAGGTAGATATCAGCAGCAAAGAGAGAAGAAGAAGAAGTCGATTGTAATAGGGTTTTGGGAGATTTGTTGTTCGAACATCTCTCCCTTCCATAATGTTTTCATAAAAAATAATTACAAATTTTCTGTATTTACAAGTAGGCCCTTAATTGGGCAATTAACTTAATTAAATAAGAAACACAAAGAAACATAAGGGCCCATTAGTAGGGGTGTATTTGAGCCGAGCCGAGTCGAATAGCTAGCTATTTGAGCTCGGCTCACCAAGGTAGTACAAGGCTCAAGCTCGAGCTCGAGCTCGGCTCGAGTCAAAAGCTTGTAAGCTCGAGCTCAAGCTCTACTCGAGTAAAAAATTTGTAAGCACGAGCTCGATTTGAGAAAAAATGTTTTATAAAAATAAAAAAAAATTATATATTTTTTGATATTTAAAAAATTAAGAATTATAATAATTAGTTATTATTATATATATAATATATATGTATGTATCTTTTCGAGCTCGGTTCAATTAATAAACAAGCCTGTAAATTTGGCTTGAACTCGGTTGAAACCAAGTCAAAAAAGGATTAAGAACAGCCTATGGGTCATTCGGCCCATCATCTCTACATTGCCCCTTACGCTGAGCATAAATTTCAATCATGCCCAGGTTGCCAGTGTCATGTTGTAGTTTGGCCTTGGAAATCCCCTTGGTAAAAATGTCAACTAAATGTTCTTTAGATGTAATGAATGGTAGACGAACTTCTAGAAGCCACTCTTTCTCTTATGAAATGCTTGTCAACTTCAATATGCTTAGTCCTATCATGTTTCACTGGATTGTGGGCAATGTTGATGGTATCCTGATTATCACAATATAACATAAATGGGTTATCATACTCCACACCTAGTTCCTCCATCAGGTATCGAAGCCAAAGTAACTCAAAAACCTCATGAGCCATAGCCCTATACTCGGCCTCAACTAAAGATCTAGCAACAACAGATTGTTTTTTGCTTCTCCAAGAAACAATATTACTTGCCACCGTACTATAATATCCTGAAGTTGACCTCCTATCATCAATGTTTCCTGCCCAGTCAACATATGTATAAGCCTCCAGTTTCATATGACCATGTTTAGCAAAAAGAATGCCCTTCCCAAGAGTACTCTTCAAGTAACATAAAATCTGTTCTACTGCTGCCATATGAGTGTCTTTGTGAGCATGCATGAACTGGCTAATGCAATTAACAACATATGCAATGTCAGGCTGAGTCATACAAAGATATAGCAGCTTCCCTAGTAAGCTATGAAACACTCCCTTATCTTTCAACAGTTCTCCATCAGAGGCAGAAAGTTTGTGACTCGTATCAATAGGAGTAGCCACTAGTCTTACACCCATTTTTCCTGTTTCAGTGAGCATGTCTAGCACATACTTGTGCTGAGAGATAAACATTCTATCCTTAGACTGAGCCACTTCAAGACCAAGGAAATACCTTGACTCCTCCAAATCTTTGATCTCAATCTCTATATGAAAGAAGGATTTAAGATCACCAATCCTTATCACATCAGTGTCAATCACTACAATATCATCAACATAGACTGTGGGATATACCACCAATGAAATCTCCTATTCACAAAGAAGGTATGATCAGACTGAGTCTGTATGTAGCAAAGTTAACAAGAGCGGCCCCAAACCATTTAATTCACGTCCTAGGCAACTGTTTAAGCCCATAAAGAGACTTCTTTAACGTGCACACTTTTGCATCCATGTCCATGCCATACATCCCTGGTGAGAGGGACATATAAACCTCCTCATGTAAATCTCTGTTCAAAATTGCATTTTTCACATCCAACTGATAAAGAGGCTAGTCTGAATGAGTTCTCAAAGATAGTAGGACCCGTACAAATGTCATCTTTGCAACAGGTGCAAAAGTCTCGAGATAGTCAATCTCATAAGTTTGTTTATAGCCTTTTGCAACCAATCAAACTTTGTACCTCTCAAACGGTATACACCCACTTACAACCTACTGGATCCTTCCCTTTAGGAAAATCAACAACTTCTCATGTATCATTCTTATGCAGAGCCTCTATTTCAGTTTTCATAGCATTCCTCCATTATGGAAGAGTAAGAGCTTCTGATACAGACCTAGGTATAATGTTAGAAGCAACAAAAGAAATAAAGGCATAATATGAAGGAAAAAGAATGCCATAGGAAAGATGTTTGGAAATGCAATGTGTAGACACTTCCGTTTACCTTTTCTAATAGCAATAAGGACATCATGATCTGGAAAGAAAGGCTGCAAGGGGGTGGTATCAGTACCTGTTGTCTCTTCAACATCCAGAAGTGCAGGAGGCTCATGCGATGTAGAGAAAACAATCTGCTTACTCTTGGTCCTTTGCTACTGGTACTGCCTATGATTAAAAAGAGGATAGGGTGGTAGTGGAGGAGGAACATGAATATTGGAAGGAGCAAGTGATGATTGTTCCCCCCTTGACTCATCAAGAATAGAAGAAGACTCAAATGAAGAGTCAACAAGGTCAGGAAGGGGGAATGCAAACAACCATGACAAATACTCCCCCTGTGAACAATGCTCCCCTCGAGATGAACCATAAAAAGGTGTGGACTCAACAAAGGTAACATATGTTGAAACATAACGAGTTCCAGTACTGGATCAAAATACCAATAACCCTTTTGTGTGGAGGCATAACCAAGGAAGATGCACTTATGGGCCTTTGGTTCAAATTTACGTCTTTGGGTACTAGAAATGTGTACATAACAAGTGCAACCAAAGACATGAAGGGGAATAGAAAAATGTCCTTATTTGGATAAAGGGTTTAAAAGGGGACTTAAAACCTAAAACTCTGGATGTCATATTGTTGATTAGTTAGGTTGTAGTGAGAACAACATCCCCCTAGAATCTTGTAAGAACATGTGAGGCAAACAAGATGCTTCTTGCAACTTCAACTATGTAATGGTTCTTCCTCTTATCTACTCCATTTTGTTCCAAAGTACGAACACAAGAACTTTGGGGAATGACCCCAAAGCAAGTGAGATAAGATGTTAAGTTTTTTCTCAAAGTATTATTTTGCATTGTTAGATCTGAATATTTTGATTCTTGTATGAAACTGTGAAAGAACAAATTCATGAAATTGGCTCACAAGCTTGGGAACTTCATCTCGAGATCTCATAAAAAATAACCAAGTTTATCGAGAGAGATCACCAATGAACAAGATAAAGTATCTATAACCTCCCATAGAGGGTAACTAGTATGGCCTCCACACATCAGAGTGCAAAATTTGAAAAGGAAAGGAAGATCTTTTATTACTCGAAGGTTAACTGTTTCTACAATGTTTTGATAACTCATAGGACTCGCAATGAATGTTAGACAAGTTAATTTCCTTAAACAATTCTGAAAATAAATTACTCAAAGCAGAAAAAGATAATCACCCAAACAAAAATGACATAACATGACATGACTAAAGATAATCACCAATGAACAAGATAAGCTCTTCTAGGCTGTCCTTGGCTTTGGCCAGGAGTATCTAGTAGATATATTCCATTCGCCTCATGGTCACTCCCAATCACCTTTTGAGACTTTAGGTCCTAAAAAACACAATAAAAATGGAAGAATGTTACATTGTAGTCTAAGGATTTAGTTAGGCTACTCACAAATAATAAATTAGTATTCAGTCTAGGGACAAGAAGGACAGAAGGAAGAGTAAGAGAGTTTGTAGCCTTGATGACTCCCTTAGCAGAGATAAGAGCAAGTGAGCCATCGGCTAAGGTAATTTTATCATGGCCAGGAAGCAAATCATAAGAGCTAAACAGAGCAGAAAGGTTGGTCATATGATTAGAAGCACTATGATCAATAATCCAAGGGATCCTATGATTACTTGAGATAGTTGCATGATTTCTAACAGCACGTATATCTGAATGTGCAAATGTAAAAGTAGTTAGATTGTCCGAAGAGTTGAAGGAGAAGGCTATACTCTCAAGGTGGCTAATTATCCTCCCATACTTCTCATACTTTGCCTACATAACAGCTAACTACTCACTAGTAGTCCTCTCATTTGTGAAACACCTGCCATTATTTGAGATTTTGGCTATGTTGGCACTAGTTGATTTCCCATTATCAACCTTCTTTTGAAAAATGAGGTGGAAGAAGTTTTAGGTGTAGCTTCCAGCATTTATCTTTTGTATGTTTAGATTTCATGTAATGTTCACATATAACCTCCTTCTTCCCTGAACCACCTGAACTACCTATAGTCATCTTATGTTTCAGCCCCATATTAGCAAAATGATCACTTTGGGTAGTTCCTTGAACCTAGATCAGCCTCCTGCTCTCTTCACTACTCACCATGGCATAAGCCTAGGACAAAGATACATTATCCTTAGCTAGGATATTCTCTTTGGTAATGTCAAACTCTAGATTCAGCCTTGTCAAGAATTGAAAGACCTTATTCCTCTCAAACTAACTTTTTTGTATGTCTCAACATCATTTGTGCTTTCCCAAACAAGTATTTCCATTAGATCTATCTCTTGCCACAAGGATTTCAGCATTAAGAAGTATATTGGTAAATGTCTCTCCCTCTGCCTTAGATTATTCACATCAGTCCTTAACTTATTTGCCCTGGCCACATTCAGTTTCTATGAATAGGATTCAACAACACTATCCCATATTTCCTTAGTTGAATTCATCCATAAATAGTGTTGACTAATTTGTGGTTGCATCGAATTCACTAACTATCCAATAATGGTGTAATTCTCTTGCAACCATTTCTCATAAGATGGATCATCTTCCGGTGGTGCTTTCTTTCTCCCGAAGATATACCCCCACTTGGCTATGGCTACAGCCAATAAAGAGTCTACAAATGATCCCGATACTTGTCCAAACTCTGCGCCAAGCTTATTTTCAACTCCAAAGTCATCCATCTTCCTCAAACAACTTCAAATGATAAATAAGAAGACAAGAAAAAGAAGATACCAAGTACCAACCTCTATGAAGTATTATCTACCAACTATGTCTCACCCGAAACCTGAGAGAAATAAGAAAATTGCAACCACTCCCTGTAGGCTTCACAAAACTACACAAGACTTGGATCAGTCTTCAAGATAAAGAAAGAGAACCCCTTCAGTCATTGAGTGCCAGGGTGAAGTTCCCTATGGGGCCCGCAATCAGAATTCTCCAATTGATTAGGGTTTTGGGCATGAACTCCAAGGACTGTTAGAATAATGAACAAGACAACCTCCTTTTCTCCAAAAGACCACTACTAACTGGGCTGAATACTTTATTTAATCACTCATTCGATTCAGCTCTCCATACACACTATGTATGGGAAAAAAAGGAAAAAAATGAAGAAGAAAGGAACCCACTCTGAAACCAAGAAGAAAACAGTCCAAAAAATGAGATGACTGATTTAAAAAGTGTGAAAGTGAGGTAGATATCAGCAACAAAGAGAGAAGAAGAAGAAGAAGAAGTTGGCTTGAATAGGGTTTTGGGAGATGAGTTGTTTGAACATCTCTCCCTTCCCTAATCTTTTCATTAAAAGATAGTTACAAATTTTCTATATTTACAACTAGGCCCTTAATTGGGTGATTAACTTAATTAAACAAAAAACATAAGGGCCCATTAACAAAATAGATTAGAAACATAAAGAAATAAGAAGATCTTATGGGGCCCCATCCTCTCTACAAATCTTAGATTGATCCTAGGAGAAAATAATTTTTCAATGGAAATTTCGATATCTCCTCCTTGGATTGATTCTTGATTCAAGATATGTTTTTACACCAATTAACCAAGCAAAGTTTGATCTTTTTGGGCTTAAGTCAACTTAAACATCTCATTTATCTTTAGGCACTTGTGTCAATGATGTTCTTTAATCTCTAAGGAGAATTGAAATTACTTGGGAGACATGAAATGACACTTCAATGCATATTCATTCAACTTTCAACAAAATTACATCTCAAATGGAGTATCAACCCTACAAATGAAGGAGGTTATACCCAAGTTCTAGAGACATGATACTGATTAGTGATGAGGGGTGATTTGGCCCACCAATTGTGAAGCACTATATCGCATGTCCTAACCGTTAGATAACACATCGATACCACATGGGGACAAGTTGAATGGAACTAAGATGACTTAAGCTGACCTACTTGACCTACCTCCCAACTTGAGAAAGACTGGTACGTCACACCATGGTCGGGCGGCACACACCACCTCGGGAAGACAAGCTAAAGACCTCGGAGGCCGACATGATCTCCCCGACCCAGGCAAACGAAGACCTAAGTAGTGAGTAGGACTTCCGGGGTACCAATCCTCTTACCTATGTGGTGGAACATCCTTATCTACAATGGCAAGCCTATCGGTTCCTAGTTAGGTGGTGACACTTTGCCTACCCAGTACACATATCTCCCATTCCCACACGATTTGAGGAGTTTGGATATGGATCATTGCCAACGTGGAAAAACACGCTCCTAAGATAATAGACCGATAACGCCGGCCATTCTTGGGTATCTCAAACATGGAACATGGACCCCGATGCCTATAAAAGGACCTTACCATTCCGCTAAAAGCTATGCACAATTTGTGCAACCCACTCACTTCTTATTCTCTTAAGCTCTCTTCTCTCAACACTATCATCGCTAACTTAAGCACCGGAGTGCCTAGTCTAGATTCAAGACCCTAAGCAAGGTTCAAAGTATCAAAAATGCCAAGCGTATCAGAAAGGAAATTTTAAGAGACGTATCGGGATACAGCTTGGACATGCATGTGTATTAGAGAAAAACTAAGATATGTTTGGAAACACTATAAATAGTTAATGAATCATAAAAATACATCAATAGCACCAAATTTAAGACCTCAATGAGGTGTATATACATAAAATAAATTATTCTAATGGTTTTATGAAGAAATATATTGTAGTTAATTATAATTTCATTAAAAATCCTATCTTAACTATAATTTATAAATTACAATTCTTAAGTTTTAATGTTTTATGGGATGAAAAAACCTAAATCTCCTATCCAACCATAAAAAATGCATTGGCACAACTGTTAAGTGAAAATGTAATTAATAATGATTTATTATTTAAATAATTATCATTTTATTTAAAAAAATTATAAAAGTAAATAAACATTATATAATATATTAAAAAAAATTGTTATTAAAGAAGAGCTTTCGATTGCTTTGTGGATATGATAGATCATCCATAGAATTATAATATATTCAATCATTCTGATCAAATGATAAAATATAATTAATTAATTAATTATTTTTTAATTCTAAAAATATAAAAAAATAGTTATTAAAGAAGAAACTTCCAATTGCTCTATGGATATGACAGATAATCCATAAATCTAAAACATATTTAGTCTTTATAGGTAGAGAAAAATTACATTTTCAAATTTTTTGTTAATTAATATTTTCCCCAAATATCTTCATGAAATTTCCATAAATCTACTAATAACACAAAAACATTGTAATTTTGAATGTAAGAAATGTAGATCAACATAAATTTAAACATTCAACAAAAAAAAAAGAACACAAGATATTATAAAAAATTGAAAAAGAAAACCTATTTTTCCATATTTTTTCAAAATTTTAAAAATCTTAAAAAAACTAACGATTCACACTTGTTTTTTGCAAATTTTTGCAAATCTAGCACTCTAGGAATTAGATTTAGACTTTTGGAGTCATTTGGGGGGGGGGGGGGTGAAAGAAGGCATATTTAATGAAAAATAAGCTTTCTTTCCCCCTTTATTTTTTTCTAGCTTTTGGCCGTATCTTTTTTTGTTGATGCGCTACTGATACACCCCCGAAACTCCCTGATACACCTCAGGTACGCCCTCGATACGGTCCAATACGGGTCCAATACGCATGAAAAAAGATGAGACGCCCGATTTCCATGTGTATATTGTATTTGTTTTTCAAAGATATGATATGATACGCCCCGTATTGGGCATATCGTATCGAAATTTTAAACCTTGTGAAGGGATGAGAGATCTATCATATGGATAGCCAAACCTTGTAGGTAGATAGGGCGAAATTTCAAAAATTTCTCTTTCTCCCATGTGGGAATCACATTCCCTATTTTAAAAAATCTGCATTTTCAATGATCAATCTTGAACCTAAACCGAACCAGTACCTAATACGGAGTAGCGGTAACTCCCAAAGAAGGTGTTCACACCCAAGGAAAGCTCCAAAGACTGCTTCCACTGAAAATGACACAGCGTAGGGTGGGAGCAGAATCAGCAGGTAGTTCTTCCCAAAAACCGAATCCTTCAACAAGAATTCGATGGAGGGTAAGTGAGCACGACTACATATCAGTTTTTTACCAAAAACTGATATCAAGAATCCTTCTTGATCACTCCTATAGGTGGATAAAGAACTGGCAATGGCGGCAGCAAGAGGAGGGCGCAAGAGCAGAATATGGCGCAGTCTTACTGTTGTTGTCTTCTCTGTTTCTTTGATCTGAGATCTGATTGTGTTGTTTTTGTCTAGAATTTCGCCCTCCTCCTCCTTTTATAACCTTAAAAAGATCAGCTCCTAATCCCATTAGGAGTTTCCTAATTCAAATCCTTATTTGAATCTGGACTCTCTTTAAGAGATAAGGATAAGCCCTTATCTTATCTATAGATTAGATCAACCCTCCTAATCTTATTAGGAGTTTCCAAATCCAAATATGTATTTGGATCTGGACTCTCTGAGTGGATAGGGATAATCCCTTATCATATCTGCGGATCCAAATCCCAGATCCACCCTTCTTTAATTAATCTAATTAAACTAGTTCAAATTGGCTTTAAGTCCATTAAGTCCATGTGCTCACTAACCTTCCAAACTGCTGCCTAGTTGGGTTTCCTTCTTTGGTGTGGGACCCAGACATTGATCTACACATCAGCCACATGGGTTCAGCCTAGCCTCTGTTACAAGGTCTGGCCGAATTAACTATTATGGACAGTGAACCCTTGAGCCCATCACCATGGGCTCTTAATGGGCCCAACACTTACACTAAGTGGTCCTTGGGCCAAACACCTTATAAAAACCCAGGGACTGTGGCCAGATGCAAGATTAGCCCATCAGGTATTACCTTCAATGGTCTTAAACTTAACCTCTCAGCCCATAATGATCAAACACTGCCCGACAAGAGATGACCTCTCCCTCGGAAGCAAGGAACAGTGCTGCACTCTCTACTCACATGGATCCCGGGAATTAAAACCTTTTGCAAACAATTTGAAACCATAATATATATATATATATATATATATATATATATATATATATCCATATACAAATTTATTTTGCAAAAACAAATTTCAACGATTGAAATCAACTGCCGGCAGATTTGGTTTCCATCAGAGAGAGTGCATCCCCGATCATTACCTTTGTCCGACAAAGGGGCTGATCCTGTCACTATGATCACCATCTCAGATGAATTCTTGGATTGTCTCAACATACCTAGGTTTTGACCCCCTCTAAGGATCTCACTGATTGGCATATCAAAGACAACCCAATCCGACACCTAGTGCAATATCATAATCGAGTTTAGGGGTCAGGTGTAACGTTCCAGTTTTGCCCACTAATCACCAAGGTCCAGGGCAATATTGGAATTCTAGTCCGGTTCAGGGTTTTGACGGGTTTGTCGAAGCCCTCAAAATTAGTACTAGTCTCACAATAAGATATTTGCAGTAAAAGTGGTAATAAGTCAAATCCCACAGGGAGCTAACAGTAATTTCTCAGTCGAATGAATAATATAACTGAGTGGGAAAATAAAATAACAAAAATTAAAAGAACAAGAAAGCAATGGCAAACTCAACAATCAAAAAGAAATCAGTCTTACCGAATTCTGGTTCAGGGGTTCGGTTTAGCCGATTGGCCATCGATCATAGGTATCCCTGGAAATCTTGCAATTCAAGCATTTAACCTTAGATTTATTAGGATAGCCAAAATAAACCTTGTATTTTCCTAATTCAGTTGACCAAACCCAGCATTCGATCAACACTTATCACCACTCAACTGGGTACGATAACGTTCCATGTTAAACAGGGATAGCATTAAGATTTGTGAAAACAGTTAAACCAAAATAACAATAATTGAGATAGCTACAATTACTGAATCTTGTTCCATCGATTCCTTTAGATTGAACCATGTTAAAACATTGGTCAAAGGCTATCACGAACAATTGACCGAAAAAGATATAAACCTAATTGCTACTTGTACCATTATTCGTGACAATTATGGTTCACCGAAATCATGGATAACAGTAGGAAAATCAACATTAATTCAGTTTGTCAAACTAATTAACATCAACATCCAATAAAGATATGCACAAGAATCAATGAATACTTGAATTAGAAAGCAAGAAAATAAATTAACTACAGAACCTCACAATGAGACAATCGAACCTCCCCCCTTGAACTAGAAAAAGCAGCTTAGCTTCATATAATTTGCGCAATCTCCATGCTTTGCTTCTCCATGGCCGAACTGCTTTCTTGAGCTTTCTTGGTCTTCTTGATGATCTCTTGGATCTTGGAGTGAGTGATGCTTGAGCTGGTTCGCCCCCCTCTTTATATAGCCAAAGGAGAGGGCTTTTTTCCAACTCCTTCTAGGAGATCAGCTTATCTTTAGGGAGTCTTGATCATCTTTGAACTAATCTTATCCTATCTCTTATCTAATGATCTAATCTAAATCTTCCTATCTCTCTAGGATTACATTCAAGACTTTAGATTTGATAAGACTCTCTCTTTGGAGATTACATTCGAGATTTGGACTCTTGACTCTTGAATTCGAGTTGGGCTGCTTTAAAACTTGGGCTGCTTCATGATACTTCTGCGAGTTGGGCTTAAGTTGTGAAATGGGCCTGACTACGAACTTTCTCTGAATTCGGGATCATTTTCGTACTCGATGCGGGCCGAATATGTCAAAACACAAAACATAATAGTTGTGGGCCTTCCTTTCATCTTTCTAGTACTTCTTGAATTGTCCAATTCGGAGTCCGGAATTGAGAGTTAGGCCCAGATTACTGACTGTCGCCGAAACTATGCAAAATCACCCGATTTGCCCAGTTTTCTTCCATTTGCCCTCTTTATTGCTCTGAATCGAAATACAAGAGTAATGAGTTCATTTAAGTGCTAAAATAATGTAAAAAGATGAAAATTAGGGGACAAAAATAGGGTTCTTTTCAGTCTCATCAGGTTTCAAGTAAACCTACACTGCATGTACCTCGGGTCTCACCCTGGTAGCTGAGACAAGTCACCCCAACCAACTTGGCGGCACATCAGTGTTAGTTTGGCAAGATAAATCTCCCCAGACTTACCCAACGGCTGTGAACATTCTAAACTAACACGAGTCTCATATGTGTCCAGTTTAAGGGTATTACACAGAAACACACCATAATAACATGAATCAAATATGTACTTTATTCATTTACAATAAATGTCATAATGTACATCATTCTGATTGGACCTAAGGGCATACACTGTCTAACAACTCCCACTTGCACTTAGGTCCAATCGGGTACTAGTCGGAGTCCCAGACTTTCCACGTGTTTCTCAAACACTTTGTGTCAGTGGCTTAGTCAATGGGTCTGCCACATTCTCCGTTGATATTACCTTTTAACATCAATCTCCCGTAAATCCAATGTTGTCACACAACAGTAGAATGGGTGATGTGCTGAATTCCAAATTCTAGAATGAACATCTTCATTCATAAGGTAGCCTTACTTACGACAATGTGTT
The DNA here is from genome assembly GCF_055504915.1 of Nelumbo nucifera. Lineage (NCBI taxonomy): Eukaryota > Viridiplantae > Streptophyta > Magnoliopsida > Proteales > Nelumbonaceae > Nelumbo > Nelumbo nucifera. The sequence goes on from NC_142649.1 coordinate 30,460,239, forward strand.
TGGCTTGGGTTGTGGACTGTTATTCTTACTACTTAGGACCTCTGTTTGTTGACTATCAAGCAAACATCACACGATCCTATCGTGAAGACGTACCCAGATGTAGACTTTGTATCATCTGGATCTGATTGGAAGTCGACATCAATATACCACTGGATCTGTAGTGAACTACCATCAAATATCAGACAAAACTCTTTTGTCCTTCGAAGGTACTTAAGTATGTATTTCACAACAGTTCAATGCTCCTGCCCTGGGTTGGCCTGGAATCTGCTTACCACACTCCCCACCTGAGCAATGTCAAGACGAGTGCACAGCATGTCATACATGATGCTCCCTACGGCTGAAGCATAGGGAACGTCCTTCATGCCCTCAATCTCATCGGCAGTCTTGGAAGACATGCCCTTGGAGAAAGCGACTCCGTGCCTAAAAGGAACATTTCCTTTCTTTGAGTTCTCGATGTTGTATCTCTTGACTATTTTGTCAATGTAAGCAGATTGGGATAATCGAATTATCCTCTTTGGTCTATCTCTATAGAGTCGAAGACCCAGTATATATGAGGCTTTTCACTGTAGTCAACATTCTACATCATTCCCAATGAACAGAATGTCATCCACATAGAGAACCAAGAACGTAACCTTATCCCCACTGGATTTCCTGTAAACACAGGGTTCACCCGAATTCTATTCAAAGTCAAACTTTTTGATAGTAGAGACAAACCAGATGTTCCAACTCCTAGAATCTTGCTTAAGTCCATATATGGATCTATTTAACTTACATACCATGTGTTCCTGATCCGCAACTATGAAACCTTGCTGATAACTATAAATATATAACCCTAGCAAGTGCACTAGTTATCAAGTAGTATAAAATATCGTTCGCACGGGGATTTAACATAATAAGTATTAGAACCACAGTCTTCCCTAATTATCTAGACAAACGAAATTCAGATTTGAGCAAAAACTACTGAAATAAAAAACTAGAAAAAGAGAATAGAAGCAAGGACCACAAATCGAATATGCAATGGATGAAATCGCTTGGATTTTAGGTCCACATAACCAATGTAATGAATATTAATGGATTCGATTAACCAAGATTATTTGCCATTCCCATAAGCTAAGGTCTTTCCAATTTTATTTAATATTCTCTCTTGAGATATATTAAAACTACATCCATCAGGTAACCCTTCGATCTCTCAAATAGAACTCTCAAGATGGAAATGCATTAAGTCCATGAAAAACCATTAAATTCAGATGAATCATGTATATATATCTTTATATACCATTCAATTCACACTATTAATTTTTCAATCGATTATGTGAACTCCTCTCTCGATTCATTCACATAACACAAATCAATTAAGAGGTGGCCAAGCTCTTAATTGCATTAAGCACAATAATTCAAAGACTATATGGAAATCACAATCTTGGATAAATCATAAAGATAGAAATATATTCATTAACATGGTTAGGCTTTCCATAACCCTAGCAAGAAACAAATCAGTTCATGATAAGAAAATTAAAGCTAACAAAGGGAAAGAAAGAACTCTTGAATTCGCCCATGGTGCTAAGATCTCCTCTTCTTGCCGCCACCTTCTTCTTGAGATTTCTCGAATTCTTGATCTCCTTTCCTCTATTTCTTGACTTCTTTTCTCCTCTCTTGACTGATAGCTCAATGCAATTCGTGATCCCCTCCAGAGATTGAGTGATCCTAAGGCTGGTCTGCCCCCACCTTTATATAGCTTAAAGGGGAGGGGGTGGTCTCCTACTTCCTCTTGAAGTTTGTCTTACAAGAATAGAAAGTCCTATTCTAATCCTACTCTTATCTATTTATCTATTGAACTCAATCCCTTTATCTTTCTAAGATTACATCAAGAATTTAGATCTGGAATGACTCTTCTCAGTTTCTTGTTCTTGGATTCGTATTAGACCTCTTCTGCGAATTGGGCTTCAGCCAGTCTTTTCTGCAAGTTGGGCTTCAGCTACGGATTGGACCTTCCTACGAATTTGCCCCGACTTCGGGCCCAGATTTATCTTCGATGCAGGCCGAATCTGCGAAAGCCCAAAACATGAAAGTTGTGGCTTCTTCTCTTATCTTTCCAGTGGGTCTTGAATCAGCCCAATCAGAGTTCAGATACGCGAGTTAGGCCCAGATTACTGAACGCTGCCGAAACTGTGAAAAATAATTCGATTTGCCTTTCTTTGCTCCTAATGCCTTCTTTCATGCCCTGAACCGAAATACAAGAGATATGAGTCCAATTAAGTACTAATTAGGTATGAAAGACAAAATATTTGGGGATAAAAATGTGATAAATTCTACTCTCATCACTTATGGTTGCTGCATATAGATATTTTCAGTAAGATCTCCATTCAGGAACGCAGTTTTGACATCCATCTGCCAAATCTCGTACTCATGGTATGCTGCTACAGCTAGCAGGATCATAATAGATTTAAGCATGGCCACCGACGAAAAGGTTTCCTCATAATCGATGCCCTTTTTCTGAATGTACCCTTTCGCCACCAGACGAGCCTTGTAGGTCTCAACCTTACCATCAGGGCCCTTCTTCCTCTTATAGACCCATTTGCAACCAATTGCTTTTACCCTGGGGGGCGGATCCACCAGAGTCCATACACCATTGGTCTCCATTGAGTCTATTTCAGCTCTCACGGCATCTACCCACTTCAAGGAATCTATGTCCAACATAGCTTCCGTGTAAGTCACAGGATCCTCCTCACAAGTCATAGCTTCCACCAGGTAACTATCCTGGTCATAGCCAAAACGGACTGGAGGCCTAAAATCCCGGGTAGATCTTCTAGGTTGGTCACTACCTGGAACTTGTGGGACACCTCCCACTACTTTCGAGCTCTCCTCATCAAGAAAAACTTCTTGACGATGATTGTTCAGGATGTAATCATCCTCTAAGAAATGGGCATTTCGGCTATAGAACACCTTCTGTTCACCTAGGTCATAGAATAGGTAACCCACAGAGCCCTTGGGATAGCCTACGAATAGGCAACGGTTGGTCTTGGATTCCAATTTGTCCATACTCGTTCTTTAAACGTGCGTTGGACAACCCCAAATTTTCAAGTGTCTCACACTTGGTTTCTTTCTGGTCCAAAGATCATAGGGAGTCTTCGGAATTGATTTGGTTGGAACCCGGTTCAGCACGTATATCGTAGTCTCCAATGCACCCCATAAGAATGTGGGTAACTATAAGTGCACGAGAAGTGACCAGACCATATCCAATAAGGTTCTGTTTCTCCTCTCTGAAACACCGTTTAGTTGTGGTGTAACAGGAGGAGCTAACTGCGATACTATCCCGTTGACCTTCAAGTAGTCCCTGAATTTGTCAGAGAGATACTCGCCACCTCGATCCGATCGAAGGGTCTTAATTTCTCTCTCTAACTGTTTCTCGACTTCTTGTCTGAACTCTCTGAACTTTTCAAAGGATTCAGACTTGTGTCTCATTAAGTACACGTAACCATACCGAGAGTAGTCATTGGTGAATTTTATGAAATAAACGTGCTGGTTACGTGTCCGAACACTCAGGGGACCACATACATCAGTATGTATAAGGTCAAGCGTGTCTATACATCTTTTAGCTTACCGTTAAATGGTTGTTTCGTCATCTTACCCTAAAAGCAAGGTTCATAGGTGGGAAGATCTTCTATAGTTGGAAAATCCAAAGGACCATCCTTTACCAACCTTGTGATACGATCAATGCTGATATGGCTAAGTCGGTAATGCCACAGGCACGTGGGATTAACTGTATCACTAGTTCTTTTCTTGGGGATATCAACCGACGTAGTTTCAGATATGTTAGTTTTCAGAGAATGATGGAGAACATAGAGACCATTCTCAAGCTCTCCTTATGCGAGGAATTTGTTATTTCTTTTGATAGTAATCGCATTACTAAAAAAATACAATATCCATCCACACACAGTTTTGAAACAGAAATCAAATTTCTTCTCAAATTCTATACATAAAGACAATCTTTTAGTACAATTATTCCTTCTCTGTAAGTTAACTCTACGGTTCCTATAGCCGTAGCTGCAACACTTGCAGAAGTCCCCAAGTAAAGAGTTACTTCTCCGTCACTCAGTCTTTTGCTTATCCTGAACCCCTGCAGTGAGTTATACGCATGAGTCAATGCCCCGGAGTTAATACACCAGGAAGTAGAAGTTACCAACAAATTGGTTTCTATGACACATGATTCGAGATTACCTTTCTTGGATTCCAGGTATTGAGGACAATTCCTCTTCTATTGGCCAGTCTGTTTGCAGAAGTGACACGCATCTGATACTCTGTCTTTCTTCTGCTTCTTGGACTTTGTGGCTTTCTTCTGGGGCTTTCTCTTAGCCTTCCCCTTTTTCTTGCCCGACTTTCTAGCTTCAACAAGCATAGCAAGAGGCTCATCCTTCTTTACCAGTTCTTCGGCCCTCTGCAACATATTGTTGAGTTCCTGAATGCTGACATTCAGCTTGTTCATGCTATAGTTCATGATGAACAGATTGAAGGAAGGAGGCAGAGAAGTCAGGATGGCGTTTACCTTCGTGACATGGTCAAGCCCGTATCCAAGAGCCTCAAGTTCATTGATATAGCCCATCATCCGAAGACAATGGTCATGAACCTGCTGGTTCTTGGACATTTGTGCGGTCAAGAACTGCTTCAAGACCTTTTGGCGAGTAGAACGGTTCTGATCTTCATACATTGTCTTTAGACTGTCCAATATGTCATTGGCCAGCTCGATCTGATCGAATTGCCTCTGTATCGGAATGTCCAGGGAGGCAATGATGTAACACCGGGCTAGGAAATTTTTCTCTTCCCATTCTTGGTAGTCCCTCCTACGGGCCTCAGAAGCCCTATCACCTGGACGCTCCGAGGCAGGGTTTTTAGCCACCTTGTCCAACTTTTTAGAAGTTAGGACTAGCATAAGGTTACGGTACCAGTCAGCATAGTTTGGTCCTTTCAGTTTGTTGTCATCCAACAGTTTTGCAAATTGTCCATTTGCCATTTCTGGTAAAAAGCAAACATTAGTCTACAACTTGATTTGATTCATGTTATCTACATAGATATGGCTTTTAATCTATGTTCCATTTCCATTTATTCATCTCCGAGATTTCCCCCAATCTCAGTGACGGGGGCAGTGACTTATGTCTCTAGAAATGTGGGAAATTACATAGGGTGCATGGAGCCAACTGTTTCAGCTGCATAACCCCACCACCTTTCTATGAAGGATCATATCCACTCATCGTATGACCTTTCACTTTGGTCTTTGTCAGATACGGTTCATTGCCATTTTAGGTTAAACCTTTCTATCCAGTGAGTACTCACTCATCATATTCGTGAACGCCAAGGTACTGTGAGAGAATTTTCCATTTTAGGATAGGCCCCTCCCACATCGGTCTATGACGCCCCTATCATCTTATGAAAAATTCCAATAGATCCAACAGCAAATGGATAGCCCAATTTTATGGTGCATTTCCTCATTACTGAATGACCCATCCTCATTCTAATGATGGAAGGCCTTTAGAGAGCTCATCTTATGAATCTCCCTATCACATGCACTCATATTTCAGGAGGGAGCAAAGTTATTACGCCCTAGTTTAATTTAGGTCAAACCAAAGTGGCTCTCACTAACTTTCATAAAGCCAGATTTCGGTGGGCCCTAAACGGCTAGGGTTCCGCACGAATCCCCTTCAGGGAGGTGTGGGGCCCACCACAAAGGGAGATCATCCAATGATCTTTAGGGACACCGTGGCAATGATGTGCATTCAGCCATTGTGTGCGCAAGAGCCACTATCGTATCTGCATGGGCCAAGTGCTTATGGCCCATTGCACATCACACATCCATACATCACATGGTAGGATAGAATTGGTCCAATCAATTAATATCTTTCAAGCCCACCATTAAAGCCCAATTTAATCCATAATATTACTGATTAATATTATCTAGGCATATGGGCTGAAAAGCATTAAGCAGTTCGGCCCATATAGCTTTTCTACAGTTAGTGGGCTTAAGTAGTTTTAACATTTAAAACTGGGTCTTACAGGTGTGGGCCAAATTAAGTCTTACAATTAAACATCAATCTCTTGACCCAAGAGTGGGAAATTAGAGTTGAGATCAGCCCCCATCGAACCACAGATTCGGTTCAATCTGGTTCGAATGGGTATAGGGTGTGATTTTTAATTCAAGAATTTGATCTGAAATTAAATTTCTGATTAAGGACAATAAAAAATCAGAACTAGGGTTGTTCGTACATCTGTAACCTGCAAAACAGATGTTAGATCACAGTTTGCAGTTTCACAAACTGTAAATCACAGATAGCGATTTCTCCATCTGAGAAATCTCCTCCTGTGCATCCAGCTTCAATCTTGAAATAAAATAAAATAGAAAAACCCTAATTTTCTATTATTATTATATCAGATCGAATTCCTATACATTCAGTCTAGAAATTAAAAAAAATTAATTACAGACCAAAATTAATAGAACTGCAAAATTGCAGTTTTCCTGCGCCATTAAAGAATTCGATCTCCATCGTATGAACAACCCATAAATCAAGATAATTATAAAGAATAATTCCAAATAAATATCATATTTAAAAAGATTTAATTTCAGATCATTCGCCCTTAATCTGGGAACCAATTTCCCAGAAAAACAATTATCTACGCAAATCGGGTAGAACGCCTTCTGCCCATTTGCGCAGATTCAGATCTGATCTATTTCGGTTCAAAATTTGAACCATGGCTCTGATACCTCTGAAGGGATGAGAGATCCATCATATGGATAGTCGAACCCTGCAGGTAGGTAGGGCGAAATTTCAAAAACTTCTCTCTCTCCCATGTGGGAATCACATTCCCTGTTTTAGAAAATCTGCATTTTCAAGGATCAATCTTGAACCTAAACCGAACCAGATCTGAAACCAAAAGGTAGGAGAGGGATATACCTGATATGGAGTAGCAGTAACTCCCAACGAAGGTGTTCACACCCAAGGAAACAACGTAGGGTGGAGCAGAACCAGCAGGTAGTTCTTCACAAGAACCGAATCCTTCAGCAAGAATTCGATGGAGGGTATGTGGGCACGACTTCAGATCAGTTTTTCACCAAAAACTGATATCAAGAACCCTTCTTGATCGCTCCTAACATACCCAGGTTTTGACCCCCTTTAAGGATCTCACTAATTGGCATATCAAAGACAACCCAATCCGACACTTAGTGCAGTATCATAATCGAGTCTAGGTGTTAGGTGTAATATTCCGGTTTTGCCCACTAATCACCAAGGAATAGGGCAATACTGGAATTCCGGTTCGGTTTAGGGTTTCAAGTAAACCTACACTGCATGTACCTCGGGTCTCACCCTGGCAGCTGAGACAAGCCACCCCAACCAACTTGGCGGCACACAGAAACACACCATAATAACATGAATCAAATATGTACTTTATTCATTTACAATAAATGTGATAATGTAGATCATTCTGATTGGAGCTAAGGGCATACACTGTCTAACACCTTGAACCCGGGTACGCTATTCCTTTGTTTCTTGTAGTTTGGTGGACCGACCTCATCAACC